>NC_056735.1:1521562550-1521862550 GCF_019279795.1 Protopterus annectens
TCCTGGTTGTTTTAAGACACAAAAGACTATTCAAACTGCTAGCATAATCCACAAATGTCTGTACCCATCAGTTACAGATAACTGTGTGTATGCCTTAAATGTAGTGCATAGAATGCTGTTATTACAAAAATTGGAAAAATACAAGCTTGTTAAATACCTTTTTGATATCAGACTTTCATTAAGCACCCCTAAGCATAGTTAAGAAGGGGTCTCATGCTAGAGATTAACGACGGGCAGTGTTGGCTGGCAAAGAACAAATGCAAAAGTTAAACACCTTTAAAAGCTGTTAGATAATTCAATCTGCCATACTCATAAACAAAAGCCAAGGTTGAATGAAATATCTGTTTTTAATGCTGTATATTCTTCAGAGAGACTCTTCAATTTTGCTTGATATTTGTTTGGCAGCACTAAGTGTTTTAGCAGTTTTCAAACGTTTTAAAAGCTGTCAAACACTTTGCATTACTACAATTTTTTTCTGTAACTGATAGTACATGGAGCAGATAAAGCTCCAGACACTACAAAGAATTAAGATCTGGTCTCACCAGTCATAACCCTTATTATGTGTTTTTGACATGGATGTCAAGATTCAGCTTTCCAACTTTGCTCTCAAGGTGAATTTATTGGCATTCATGTCTCAAAGATATAAGATGGTTATGATCAGAGACCCAGTCTTACTCCTCTATATCTATGATAAAAAAGGCCATAGCAAATTCTTCCTAATTGCTTTATACAAATGCACAAGAGTCCTGTTAAAAAAAGCCACCATAAAGTATTTCAAATTGTTTTACACAAATGCACATGAGTTTTGCAAAATCAGACTATGTACTATACAACTTGATCATGACATCATTGCCAGCTATCAATTATAGCCTCATTGTTGACTATGTACACCTCTGATGTCTGATTTTGGTTAAAATAAATGATTATGAGCACAGTAATTAATGTAGTTCAAGTTTACTTCCACTCAAACAAAATATATCCCACATATTCCAACTTATTTCACCCAAATGCATACTAGTGCTACAAAGCCAGACTGTTTAAACTGAACAAGCAAGAATATGGTAAGTTATTCTCATCCACTGGCAGACCACAACCCCAATCAGCAGTTTGCTTTATGTACATGTCATGTGATTGTGACAAAAAATAATACATCTTAACCTTTTAGCACAAGAATAGGGAGTATAGCCAAAAGTAATGATCGACAAAACCCCAAAATAAGAGAAATATTTTTAAATGTTGTTCTTATCTACTTTTCAAATTGATAGAATAACAATTTTTTGCATTGATAGGCATTATCTGAAGGATATAAAGCTTGGAACTCAAATGCCTAGCACACTTAGTGAATTTAGTTATCAATAATTTTCCAGGGAAAAACCCACAAAGTTTAAGAAGAATACATCAAAAATAAGAAGGGAAAGTCAGAAAGTCAGGAAAATTCTGTGACATCAGGGACAGTTGAGAGAGAGATAATTTCAGCTTTGTTTCACACAAATAGCCACACATATAGGTTCATAGGTAGGTACTAGGCTATTGGCCCTAGGGCTTATATAAGCCTAGCCAAAAGGTACCCTGGCTTTCGCCACCTAAGAAAATTATTTTCCTGAGCCACTGTCGAGCAGAGCCACAGAAGTGATCCCCGGGGTGAATTTCCTATCTCCCATCCAATCATCAAGATTTTTCTTGAAGAGTGCTAATGAGGAGCTTTGTTTGATATAGAAAGGTATAGGTTCATAGGTAGCTGCTAGGCTATTGGCCCTAGGGCCTATATAAACCTAGCCAAAAGGGCCAACTTATTTCTCACAAATGCACACTAGATCTGCAAAAGCCAGGTAGTTATTTAAAGAACCTACAAGAAGGTAAATTACTTTCATCTACAGACTCCAATCAGCAGTTATAGTCACTTTGCTTTGTACACCTCAAGTGACTCTGAAAAGAAAAGAGAAAAATATATCTCAGTCCCTTAACACAAGAGTTAGGAACAAGGCAAATAATAATAATAATAATAATTAGTAAGAAAGATAAAAATCATGGCAGATTTTAAATATTGCTCATGCGTACCTAGAAAGTCACTAGAGTAACAGCTTTCATTATCTTTTATTTCCTGAAGAATATGAAGTTTGAAACTCAAATGTCTGTCATAATTAGTGATTGCAAGTATCAGAAATATACCAGAAAGCCAAACATTCTAGGAGGAACAAACCAGACATATGAGGCAAAATCAGAACATTCTCAAAAAATCAGTGACAGTTGAGAACTACATAATTTCAGCTTTGATTCACACAGACAGTATCCACAAATATTCTAATTAATTTCACATAAATACATTCATGTCTTGCAAAGTCAAATGGTTAACCAAGGAAATGAAAAATGGCTAAGTTACTTTTATTTACAAATAGCCCCCACCATTCCTACTCAGCAGTTAAAGCCACATTACTGTGTGTGCCTCATCTATCTATGCTTAGAAAAATACTCAACCTCTTAGCACAGGAATCAGGGCCAAAGCCAAAAAGCAATGATGGATAAGGACACACACACACACACACACACACACACACACACACACACACACACACACACACACACACACACACACACACACACACACACACACACACACACACACACAAACACACACACACGCACACACACTAATGACCGCAAAGCCCAAACAATAGGCCATGAAAAACTCAGTTTTATGCTCTACTGTTCCACATTTCCCAGTGCCATCACCATTGCTGAAAGCTATCCAGCAACACACATCACTCTTACATTCTCACAGTATCTGTGGGTCATAGGGTTTACTGCACATGTGCATACAAATGATTCAGCTACCTGAGTATAAGCAAATACTCACAGCGATGTTTTGACAATTAAAAATGCTTGCAAAGTTAGAGACTGTTACACTTAACACATAAGCTGATGATAACACATTTATTTCAAATGGTCCAACGTCTGGTTGAGATGACCCCCTCCAACGTCATGAGCACCAAGTGGATGCCCATAGCGCCCCTATCACAATCTTCCACTCTTTCCAATAACTGTGATTTAATTTCTCATTAAATGTCATGCTTAATGACTTGAATTAATGGGTATTTTAGCATTTATTTTTTTTCTCCTAAATGAATAACGATTCTAGTGTAGTATTCAGGAAAGGCCTTCACTTTGTGATAGACCAAGAACTCTGCCATCTAAGTTTTCTGGCAGGCATACACACAGAAAGACACATATTCACTTGAATGACTATGACTTTACACCTCAAAATTTAGAGATATTTTAATGAATACACTTACACACATATACACACACACACACACACACACACACACACACACACACACACACACACACACACACACACACACACACACACACACACACACACACACACACACTCTTGGCAGTAAGAACATATCAAATGACAAGATTAGACAAGCAGAGTATTGATTAGTAAGCAGAGTATTGATATTTTAAATAAGCTTTCATAATTTAGACTTAGTATAGTAAATAACGCATATTTTACTTATTTATTTAGGTTTGTTTACTGGAGTAGTACACTAATAATAAATGACCATCTACTGGTACAGCTAGGGTGAATTTCTTCACAAATGAAGCATACAGTTTGAAATAAAGATTAGAAAACGGTATAAAAAAGTATAGCAAACTAAGGTCTGAGATTGTCATTTCTCTGAATACTCTCTTTTCATTGAGGTATGGTGATCTTGAAGTTGGTATATATATCTTTAGGGGTGTGGGGATATTCTCAATTCTCTTGTATTTTTAATGTTTTTTTAATGCATTTTGGGACTTAGGTTACTGAGTCCTGATATACAAATGGGGAGCCATGCTGAAATTCCTTTTGGAGGCTGCTGTGATGTCTGTATGTTAATTGAGATGGTAGGACCTCTTTTCCTATGGCTATTTTAGCTTGATTGCTGAGAAAGGTGAAAGTATTTCTTACCCAGAATATGGAGTTGATTTTGTTTCTGTTTTTGCAGTGCAGCTGTTTAGGTCAGAGATGTGGATGCTGCCTGAAGAATTGGACAGATTTTTGTACAAGCCAAACAGCATGACTTTTTGAGGGCAGTGAGTATTAATGAGTGATTAATAAGGCAACTGTGGAGGGTATGAAGATATGACTGAAGTTGATAGTGAACATGTGTGAGACTGGAGCTGGATCTATAGATGACTTTCATTCTACTGTGTCCCACCAAGACGTTTTTGTTTTCTCTGGAGTTGTGAGCAGTACCATGGTAGACAAGAGCAGCCTTGACTGCTGTCCAAACCAAGCCCAAATGGATATAGTCAGGAGAACATGTGCACTCCTTGCACTGGCCTGTTTCAAACTGACAACTGATGCAAGGTAAAGGAATTTATAGCCAAAGATATATTGTACATTTCTTTTCCCCTGCCACAGTCATATCATTAACCTTGAAAGATGTCTGTCCTTTGCAGAAAGCTGCAGCAAAAGGACTTCTATCCATAAAGGTCTGCCAAAGCAGCAAAGACCTAGATGGTTTTCCAGATTTAATTTAGTTCCTGAGAAGATGCAGTCCTCAGACTCACATTAAACTCAAGCAAGCCTAAATTACATTATTCCACAGGATTCATTTCATTTGCACACTCTTCAATGGCTGTTTCCTGTAGTATCCGGAGGTGCATGAGTCTGTTGTTTGATCTTCAGTATACCTACATGCACATAACATCAGTATATGACTGAACAAATTCTTGGACTTTTAAACAGGAGCCAGTCATTACCAAATCCTGAACTCTATGCTTCAGTTTCACCTTCACATCAGGAATGTTCACAAGATGCATGTTCATGGAGACCACCCACGTGCATCTACAAGAGACACAGTTGTTTTGTTGTTTAGATGACTTTTTCTATTGTCTTAAAGCAGACAGTCTCATTCAGAGCAGATAATCTCTGATCTGCATATTTCATTCTTTAGGGTTCTCTATAAACTATGCAAAGTCTCATTTAAATCCAACCAAAATCTTCACTTCCATAGGTTATTTCCTAGATTTTGAGACATATCAGACATCTTGGTATTACATATGATATCAAATTTCAGCAATGGTTTAGATCTCTGTGAGCAGTGGATCAGATATTGCATGCCCACATGATAACCTCCTGCTGGTGTGGAAACCGTGAAGTACAGACAGAATCTGCAATACTATTCTCTGAATAAGCCCATCCTCACCTTGGATGTGCATTTCACCCTATCACCCCCTACCACCTTTTCTGTTAGCAGCCACTTAGAGGCTATCCTACACAATGACATATAGCCTGCAGGACTCTGCCCACAGGTCATATTAAAAGGTCATTTTAAAAGGTTAGTAAACTTCATTGGTTATGATGCTTATGTCATATTGCTGGATCTTCCAAAGTGTGGTTTGCAGTTGCTCAAGA
Source organism: Protopterus annectens (assembly GCF_019279795.1). NCBI lineage: Eukaryota > Metazoa > Chordata > Ceratodontiformes > Protopteridae > Protopterus > Protopterus annectens. Next base: position 1,521,567,961 of record NC_056735.1, read on the forward strand.
TAACTTTTAGGAGAACATTTGAATTGTTTTGCAGCTGAGCTGTTTATTTTTGCTGAGAAATGCATACTCCTGTGAATGGCTACATTAGCTGATGCATGCAAAAGTGAATTAACAGAATTAATCTAATTGTTATTTGTCTCAATGATGTCTGTGCACCGTAATATACATTTAGAACTCCAGCTTCAAGCACAGAAGGTTAACTAGTTGTGACGTTATAATACAACCTGCAGTTTTATAATTAAGTTTAACTTACAATTGCTTACTAGACCCTCTAATTCATTCCTAATAGCCCATCTGAATATTCGGAGCATAAACAATAAGGTTGCCACCTACATGCTCTCATGGATGTACATTCATCTGACATCCTATGTCTCACAGAAACATGGCTGAAGGCACCAACGCAAGACAATGATGTTATTCCACCCGGATATAATATCTTGAGACTAGACCGTAAAGCTAAAAAGGGTGGGGGAGTAGCTATTCTATATAAATCTGGTTTACAGGTAAACTCCATAGACTCTAAACCACCACTAGCCAGTAATGCAGAAATCCTTATTTCCAAGATTCAGCTTAATAAATGTAAATCTATCTATATCATCTGTATTTATCTTCCACCAGGCAATAACATTAACACCCTAGAGGATATCCTTAGTTGGCTTTCCACAACCTACCCACAAGAAACCATAGTACTTGGTGACTTTAATATCAATTGGAAGAGTTGCATCACAGAACAGCCTTCTACCCATATTAACCTTTACGGTTTTACTCAAACCATTACATCCCCCACAAGGACCAATAAAGTTAATAACAAGGAAAGCACCCTTGATTGGATCCTCATAAATAGTCATCACCAAAATGACATAGTAGGAACCCTCCCCGAAGACATAAGTGACCATTCTCTTACCTTCTTAATTAGAAATAAGAGTGACATTCCAAACCCAACCACCTATAGGACAATAAGATCCAACAAAGATTTCAACCCTGACACCTTTCAAAAAGAACGTAAAGCATGTGATTGGTCTCCCCTGAAAAACCTACCATTAGAAGAAGCAGTTATATACTTTAATTCTAAATTCTTAACTATTCTTGACCACCATGCACCATCTCATACAATTAGAACTAGAGTTAAACCAGCCCCATGGCTTTCTAGAGCTACTAAATAAAATATCCTCCCTATAAACAAAGTCTGGGCAAACTGGCACACTACTAAAAGCCCTGCAGATCGATTAAAGTTTAGACAACTAAGAAACAAAACAAAAAAAGCCGTACAGTTGGACAAAAGTAATTTTTACTTTCAGCTCCAACAAACCCACCAAAACAAACTACAAAAATTCTGGTCAGGCATCAATAAACTTCTACACCCAGGTCGCTCACTCACACCCACCCCTTCAGGTTCTGATCACAGTAGTCCCAAGCAAATAGCCAATACCTTCAACACTTTCTTCACAGTGACCATTCAATCTCTTGCAAGTCAGCTATTCCCTGACACCTCATCTTCCACCACCTCCAACTCTAACACACCTCAATCATTTCACTTTCAACCTGTTCCCACATCCCTTATCTGTACACTCATTCAAAAACTTAAACCTACCACCCTCTTGGCAGACCTACTACCTAAAGAATACCTGCAAAAAGCTGCAAAAGCCATAGCCTACCCCATATCCATCCTGATTAATAGAACCATTACTGAAAGAAATGTCCCACCAATCTGGAAAATTTCACATATTATCCCCCTGCATAAAGTTGGTAACTCCAATGAATTATCAAACTATAGACCTATAGCCGTACTACCTCCACTGGCAAAAATCATGAAGAAATGCATTCATAAACAACTGTTAAACTACCTATTAGAAAACAACTTATTAGCTAACTGCCAACATGGTTTTAGGCCATTTCATAGCACCACCTCTGCTCTTTTATCCTTCTCTGACCATATTAATAAAAATCATAATAATGAGGCCCTATCCTCTGTCCTCTTTATTGAGCTGTCGAAAGCATTCAACATGGTAAACCACTACCTTCTCATTAACACACTCAGAAACCTGTCACTTGATACACTTGCTATACAATGGTTCCAATCCTACCTAAATAGCAGGCAACAGGCTGTATTATGGGAGAACAACTTATCTTCTAACCTCCCAATTACCCTTGGTGTCCCTCAAGGCTCCATACTGGGTCCACTCTTATTTTCTATATTTATAAATGACCTACATTCTGTAATTCCTCACGCTACCTGTATACAATACGCAAATGATTCAACATTAATATGCTCAGCCACTTCTCCATCAGATCTACAGTCACTAACCCAAAACGTGTTTAATATAGTTGAGGAATGGCTTCTACACCGATGTCTTATCTTGAACCCCAAAAAAACAAAACTACTACTATTTACTCCCACCCGTAGAGCCTCCCCACTTAATTTTACTGTTACATCACGTAATGGTACTATCATCTCTCCTGATCCTACTATAAAATTACTTAGGGGACTAATAGATAACAACCTTACCTTTGATTCCCATATAAACAGTACTATAAAAACAGTCAACAAAAAACTAGGTTCCCTCTATAGGATCAAACCCTTTCTGACCCCACTAGCCAGGTCCACTATTGCCCGTACCCACTTAATCTCTACCCTACTTTACGCCTCCTCTATATATACTAAACTATGCAAAAGCAACTTGAACAAGCTGGCAATCTCTTACAATAACATTACCAGATTTGCAACTGGGTCTACCTATAGAACCTATCATTGTCACAATCTTAAACAGCTAGGATGGTTAGAGTTACCAAATCTTCTACTATTTAACCAACTAACAGTTGCCCACAAGATCCTGTATCAACCTACTAACACACCAATACTTACAAATCTTATCACCCCCTTAGCAACCTAAAGACCCTATGCTCATCTAATAAACAACTTGTGCAAATAGGTAAAACTAACAATTTGGCTGGTGACTCTCTGTTCTCTAATACTGTGGGCAAAACCTGGAACTCCCTCCCCAGTGACCTAACCTCCCTTTCCTCAATCACCCTATTTAAAAGCAAACTGAAACCATACCCTAAATCACAATGGTTATGCCCCTGTGCTAACCCTGACTAACTATCTCACTTATCTATGGGTATTAATTATCTTATCTGTATGTACTAGTTACTTTTCTGTTACCTAAAAAGAGTGTGTGTCTCTACAGTTAAAAAGTTTTACTTGAGATTTCCTTTGTATGACTAACTATACCTGATATGTACTAAATTTGTAAGCAAAAATCCAATGTATGGTAAAAAACTGTAATGTACCTCAATTTTTGTACAATGTCTCTTACTGTAAATAATAATGTGATTGTGGAGCTTTTCTCCCTGGGCCTCTACTGAAAATGGACATGTATCCAGTTGGACTAGCCCGGTCAACAAATGTAAAATAAATAAAAAAATAAATAAATAAATAGGCACTATTGATTGATTGCAACTGTTCACATGCTGTGTTAAACTACAGTTAAGGCTTGCAGGGAAATAACACTAAAATTATTGACTGACTTACAATAATAAGGTCAATTCCCATTGTAAGATAAAAAACACACTGCTACCTCTATTTTTTGGTGCACAGTCAGTGTTCTTGCTATTGGCTTGCCCACAGTATATCTCTCCCTGCTATAATTTGAGACCCATCATGCACAGCAGAATGGTAGTGGAATAATTTTACTCCACACACCATCCATATCCTGACTGACCAGGTACTGCAATACAGGCAGCGCACATGTATGTTGTATGTGAGAAGGTATATTTCTGCAGAAAAACGTATTCCTGGAATAAGTGCCCTACAAAAAGTAATTGTAAAGCATCAAGTATAAATATCTGCTCTGTACTGTTAAGGACAAAAAAAAGTTATTGTAAAGCATTAAGAATAAAAATATCTGTTCTGAACTGTTAAGTACAGGCACAGAGTTGTGCATGTTTACTTCCAGAATTTCTAGCCATTTTATTCCTTCCACATCTCCTTTGAGCATCCATACCCACCCTGCTGTAAACTTGGATACAGCAGATTTAAAATTTCCTCAGGCTGCAGGTATAAAAGTCTATTCTTTTCTAGACATTGTTTTTGTAAAGTAGTGTCTTTTTATTTTTAAATACATTTTAAAGGCATAAGAAACCTGTATCCCCAATAATACTCCCTAGTTTTAACAATTATTTTTTCCTGTTACCTTCGCATCACCCTTTATAATTTCTCCCTAGTTTTATCGTACATTTATTTTACTTTCTGCTTTCAGTCTGCCCTTTCTATCATTTCCTTCAATTCCATTCTTAGTTACTCCATATCTACAGTGCTATGATTATACTCAGTTGTATGTCAATTCCTCACAACTACTACCTTCCTTACATTTTACAAACATCTACCAATATATACATCTCTCCATACCCTCTCCAGTCATCTCCCAAATGCTACACATCTTCAACTATTAATAGCCCCCAGTTTCTTCACCTGTGCTAATGTCCACCTCTTTAAAATAAAGTATTATATTATACACCAACATAATCAACAAACCTTCACCTAGATCAAGACTGAAATTCAAGCACCCTGATACATTCTCTGTCTGAGGTCTTTTCACTTGAAAACTTGTGGTGACATCCATCCTAACTCAGGTCCTGCAACCACTCAACAACATAATAAATTTGCCACATCAACAAAAGTCATCCTTCAAAGCCGTATGGGCTCCACCTATACCCAAGTAACCTTAGAAGTATAAACAAGCAAACATACTGATGTTCATCCCTGTGTAGTCTCCCACTTCTCAGATATTCTAGTAACCACAAAATATGGCTTAAACAAGAAATAAAAGGTGAAGAAATCTTACCACAGGGGTATAATATATTAATACTTGACAGAACCAGTAAAAAAGGAAGTGGGTGGCCATTATGTGTAAGAATACTTTAAACCTCTCTAGGTCTCATATAAGCCCACATTCACCCTTCAATACAGAAATAATTATAGCATCTTTGCAAATTAATGTTCACAAAGCCTTTGCTTTATAGGAGCTTGCTTTTCCATAGAAAATAACATGGCGACTGTAGAAGGGCTTCTCTCTAGGGCATCAAACAATACCTCATTTGGCACAGTAATTGTAATAGACCTAAATATTGATTGGTAAACCACTGACAAAAACAGTCTTTCTAAGGTCATTAATCTTTATGGTTTCACTCATCTTATTTCAACTTTCACAAGGTACAACAAAAAAATCTGGCAGAGCCTCTACCTTAGATTGGATTATCTGTAATGCTTCAAGTAAAATCATCTCAATGGGTGCTTTACCCCATATATTAAGTGAACATTTGCCCATCTTTGCAATAAGGCATCATAGATCTAACCAAAACAGCATCTATGTGGCCTTGCTAATAACCTCTCCTACTTTAGTAAGGACTGATTCATCGCAGCACTAAAATCAGTCAGCTGGTGCGCTCTTCAAACCCTTCCACTTGATGAAACTGTAGCTCTCTTCAGTTCAGTATTCCTTAGCATACTAAATGCAGTAGCCCCTGTGATGGCCCAGCACTGGCCCAGTAATGAATACGCCTCAATCCCCACCACTAGCAACAGTGGAGGATGTACACACTGGGAGGATGACAAGCACATACACAGAAAAGTACAATTTCCCTTAAGAGCACACAGAAACCACAGTCAGTCACTACTTATCAGCTTCTTTAAGACACTTACCAAAGGGTGTCCAAGCTTACTGTGTAATGTTGCTATTAATCCAAATGGTAGTTTGACCAAGAGCAAGGCTATTAGGAGTGGCCCACAGTGTCATCAAATAAATATGCAAGTACTCCCAGAACTTAAATATGTCTCACAAATATCAGCCACAATGAAAGGCTTAAATATATTTAATAATAAATAATACAAGAACAAGAAAATACTCAGTAAATCATCACAGTAACTTCAGAGTTCAGAATCACAGGGAATATTTAAAACAACACTGCAGGACAGTCTCAAATAAATACAGAAAACATCTATACTAATCTTTACTATATTCCTTACTAAATCTAAAATAAATTACTGTAAGACAGATGTGGTGGGTGGCTTTTTCCCAGCTGATGCTATCAGGTCAAAGTCAAAATACAAAATGACAGTCTCTCTCTCTCTCTCTCTCTCAGAAAGTTCTTAAATTAATATCTCAAATATTGCTGCGGGGATACTTGCAGCATGACATCACTTCTTGTCATCTGACTTCAATCCACAGGCTCAGAAACAACCACTGAGGTTGCATTTAGCATCTGCCTGTGAAAATATATAAACAAAGGCTTTTCCTCAGATGTTTGCAGATTCTGGAAGTCCTAAAACAATAAAACACGTCTACATCTCAAGCCTAGTAATTATCTCTCTTTCAAAGCACACGTCTACACAATATGACAAACAGTTCTAATACATTTGTAACACAGGCATATGAGTCATGTTGCTATTCACAAATGACACACAACCACTTACAAAATTCCAGATAGATGGGCTGGCAGTATATCCTTTTGTTGCATTTCTGTATAAATAAATATATGTATATATATATATATATATATATATATATATATATATATTCACAAATGACATATAATTATTTACAAATTTCCAAATAGCTAGGATGACAATATTTCCTTTTGTGACAGCCCCATTAAGAACCAAAAGAATTAAATAGAATCAAGCACATTGGCTTTCGAAAAGTGCTAAATGGGAGAGACATTGCCCTGAAAAAAATGGAAGCAAGTTCAAACCATACCTAGCCATCAATACTATAAATATCTCAGAAACCTCACTAAAAATCAAACCAAATCTAATAAAAAGCTAATATATTAATACACAGGCAGCAATGTATAACAGCCCTAAAGCTTTTTGGACTACACTCAACCAGCTGTTAAAACCTGGTACACCTATACCACCTATGTCCATTTCATCTAACATACTGTCAGCATAGTTAGAAAATTCAATGGCCACTTCATCCAGACAGTAACTTCTCTTATTAAATCCTTGGCACAGGCTGACAAAAGTTCCTCTCTTCCCTTGTTAGCCCCCCAAAACACTTGATCTCAAACCAGTCTCAATTTCTTTAATAAAAAAAAACACTATTACTCACCTTAAAACTTACCACCCTTGCCCCCAATAACATGCCATCTGAGTAGTTAAAATGGCTGATGATGCCCTCGCTGTTCCTATCTCTGTTCTATTCAACCACCCCATCAATGAAAACTATATCCTAATGCTATTGAAAAAATGCAACATTCTTCCTTGTCATAAAGGTGGAAACTCAAATGAGCTTTAAAACATCAGGCCAGCTGCCATACTGTCTCCACTCTCAAATATTCTGGAGAAGTATAGCCAGTCTCAGCTCCTCATCTTTCTCACTGACAACTGCCTCCTTCCCCCTACCCAGTACTGTTTATGTCCTTTTCATTGTAAATGTACAGATCTCCTTAGTTTTATAACAACTGTTAACCAATATCAAAACTCTGGGAACTTAATATCACACTTTTACTAGATTTATCCAAAGCTTTTGACATGATATCCTACCAAAAAATGCTTCAAAACCTAGCTTAACTTGGAATACATGGAGATTCACTGTTTTGGTTCTAAATTACATTATCAAATAAGTAACAGGCAGTAAAATGGCAAAATTACATCTCTTTTTTTTGTTTCTTCTGATTACACTGGGTGTCCGATAAGGATCCATTTTAGGTCCACTGTTGTTCAATATAGCTTCTAAATAAGACACTGTCATACACTTTGCAGATGATTCAACAGCCATCTGTTCTGCTAAAATCATAGATAAATTAAAATAACTTATCCAGCAGTCTTTCTCCACCACAGAGAGGCCTAGTTTTTTGATACACATCTGTTCATTAACCCTAAAAAAACAAAACTGTTCCTATTTACCCCAAAGCATACAACTGACTACAAAAACAATTTCAAAATCCCTTCCTCTAACAACACCAGCATAGAACTAGTAAGACAAACTAAGCTTTCAGAAGTCACTGTTGATGAAAGCTTAGCTTTAGATGCAGGGAAGTTAAGTTACAGTGACACTAGCCTTGAGCCCCCCTCCCCCACTTTTAGACTGATGTCACTGGTAGCATCAAGCGAGTTCAGAGCAGGGTCAGGAAACTCATTTATTTCAGCTCCAGAGGGCATTAGAGTGAAAAGGCACAAAGAAATGCCTTAAGTACAGCAGTGATAGACTCAAGGCCACCCCCCCTTCCAGATTGACATCACTGGTAACATCAGGCAAGGCACAGAAGCAGGGTCAGGACACCCGGTTATTTCAGCTTCAGAAGATATTAAAGTGAAGTCACAAAGAAGTGCCTCAAGTAAGGACCTTACATATATTGCAACTTCATAATTAGGTACATTCTGGATTAGTATAAGGAAATTTCACTTTTGTTGAAATCTCCTGCCTTAGAATAAGTGCAACTGCCTACTTTCACCTCAGGTGTCTCAGAAATGCTTTCCACACTGGATTCCTTTCCTACTGGGGCCCATTTATTTTTTACTCTACTCCTGTACCCTACCTATTCTCCTGTTTGTCTCTTAGTTGTAAGGCATAGTGAGTTACTATTGATTTCTGGTTGCTGACCATCCCGTCTGCTACATATATCTGAGTCCTAACTCCCTGTATACTTTCCCCCATCTGGACTGGCCTAGTACTATCTGTTTTAGCACTCTCATAGTGCTATTTAATATAGTGTCCTTTTCTATCTCCCACTGATACAGTCTTCCCTGTTTTTCATGTTAATACTTCCAACTTTTTGCTGTTTGTTTTTAACACTGCTACTGATATTGCTGTGTCCTAGTCTATTAAGATATTTTACTTACTTTTTGTTAGTCCTGACTGATTGTTTTCCTGCAGGATGCCATTTGATCCCACTCTACTTTGTCTGAGTATGGTCAGCTTTGCTTTGCTCTCCTCCCTACTCCTATTCCCACCCATTCCTAGTATCACTTCCTTTATACTGGGCCTACCCCTCTGTATCCAAATTCCAACCTATCACAAGAACCCTAACTCCTCCCACCTACAGCAGCATAATTCACAAATAACCACTTACAGGCTTTTACTCCTCCCAGCCACAGAATAACATCTGCCTCTTCTGTTCTCCATACAATTACATGCACCTAAATTTCATGGCTATTGTCCTAAGTTATATTCTGCTTCTTATACCTCTGACTGACTTCAGATATCATTGATACTCCTTAATTTCCTTTCTCATTATTACATAATTAAAATTAAGTAAGAAATTCTTCTCCATTTACTACTCTTTATTAACTCCACCTTTGCTTCCCCCCACTTCATACCACATATCACCCTTCAATTTTCCCTTTTCTCTATAACCACCGAATTTCAAATGTTTCTTCAAGCATCCTGTCTCTTCTTCTGTTTCTAGCATCCTATCTAACAGACTATCACTGTATACTTTCACCTCTATATACCTCTCCTATTGCAGTTTATTTAGCACACCATTAAATCAGGTGTAGGTATTTCTCACCTTGTCTTTATTTTAAGCAAAAAATACTTCACTACCACTACTCTACTCAAAGAAATAAAACTCATGCAAGTCCCCTCTAAATCAATACCCTACCTCTCAAAACTCCTGCAGCGCAGTGATGTCTACCCCAACCAGACTCTGAAAAAATCACTGATTATTATTAATAGTAAAGAACCACCCCTACAAAATGTAAATTAACTAACCTTCCTTCATCTACCACTACAAACCACTCCTCTTCCTAGCTGTAGTGACCAATCATTAAACAACCAACTATCCTTACTAACAGAACTAGCACATCAACCCCTCTCCCCATCATTCTCCCACTTGTTTTCCAAAAAAAATGAATGTTGTCACTATCAACCTCCGTAGCATTTGTAACAAAATTATAGAACTACATGCCTAGATATCACAGTATAACCCTGATTTTTTTGCCATCACAGAAACCTAGCTTAAGCCTAAAATAAATGATTCTGAACTACTTCCTCCTTGCATAACTCACCAAAAATTATGAATGCTGTACAGGCATAAAAACCTCCTTAGCACCACTAGCAAAATAACTCCTTCACCCATCTCTCATATATGATGCACCCATCCTAAGCAACCTTCAGGGTACAATTAAAAATAAGTTGAAGGCATGCCATAACAATGTTGCAAAATTTGCCACCAACCACACCTCTCAACTTCATAGTGCAAGAAATCTGGACAAAGCCACAAATAGGGACAAAGGCCAGAAAATATGGACACTTTTTAAATATTGCTCTTACAAACTTAGAAAGTTAATAGAATAAAGGGTTTTGCATTAGCGTGAGTTTTCTGAACTATATTAAGTCTGAAATTCAAATGTCTGCCATTATTTTCTGACTTCAGTCCTCAGTGGTTTGCCAGTGATTTGGCAGAAAACTACAATTTTATGTGAAATGGACCAAAAATATGAGTCAAAAATCTGGACATTCTGTGAAAACCTGGACAGCTGAGTGCTATGCCACCAGCAAACAATACACAGCTACCACTGTATTGCCCTTAAGGCTTTGAACTATCTCCAACTGCCTCACCACTCAGATTGTAAACAGCTTATCTCCACTCACAACATTATTCACAAAGCCAATGACTGTCCTGCTTTTTTTTTTTTTTACTCCTGTTCTCCATTCCTATCACCATAATAGACTACTTCAGTCTAATGAACAACATTGCCTCAGCATATATAAATCACACAAATTCTATAGCCAAAGTTTCTACTCATACTGTGCTGCTAAAAAGTGAAATTCTATCCCTCTGCAAATTAGATCTACCTTTCATCTTCAGCTTCATACAACTACTACAAGACTACTTGTTATAAAACCTGGTTCTGTTCCTGCACTACCTCGGGCTGAACTAGTCCCTCCCTCTTTCTGCCACCAGCATACTTTGACTATGTTCAAAGAGAAGGAATTAGTAAAATCTATTTCTTAAACAAAGGTCAAATATCTTTTTGCCTCAACTATATTATCTGGTCATCTCTGTTCCAAAGTGTGTAGTATGTGTGTTTAATTTCATGTGTATTAAATGCAACTTGTGAATACTTTATCTATTTACAATGTTCTTTCTCAACTTGTTATAGCTGTCCAGATATTAGAGTTATGTATGTATAGCTAAACATTGTATGAACTAAAGCAAAATTTTTACTTAGTTAATATGTCATTTTTGTATTAGGCTTTGTAATAACTTCATTTAACTGTAACCATATTATGCCAATGTTAAGATTTTCTTCCTGGGCCTCCACTGAAAATTGGATATTATCCCATTTGGACTTTGTCACTAAACAAATGTCAAATAAATAAAATAAATAAAATTTGAACATCACTTAAAACAACCAGTAAAAACACTCACCAAATGCTAGGTGCACTCTACAGAGTCAAATAATACCTCACAGATAATGACAAAAAATGTATTGCACAACTCTTGGATGATAAATGTGCTGCCCCTTCTATCTCCTATTTTTTTCGAAGCACTATATCCTTAGTTATTAGTCCTATATCTCTTGCTTGTCCTCTATCTTTCCTTCTTCTTCCTTCTACCTATTCTAAAACATTCTGTCTCACCTCTTAATACTAATCCTCCATTTCCCAACTTTTACTAAGTTCTTTTCTAAATATTTTATAGCTCTTTAGATGATGTTATTATTAATTAATGGTACTCTATTTAAAATATATGTTTGTTGATTACTTGTATAGCTCTGTTTACTATGTTCTTTACATTATGTTTTTTTCCAGAGCATTTACATTTTGTATTTGTGTTGATTATTTGTATTGTATATCTCTGCCTACTATTTTCTTTATGGGCTGTTGGTATTTTTCTGGAATTAAACTCTGTACCTTGTTGTTGTGAGGAAAACAACTGAATTATTACACTAACCCCCAACCCCTTAATTGAAAGTTCATATTTAAATACTAGACTAGCTACCATTTTGGGCCATTTTAAGCCTACGCAATTTTCTGCAAAGGTGAAAATCAAACCCTGTATCCTGTGTCAGTGAGGTAAACAACTTAACCATTATTCCAAACTCAAATGTTTTAATATTTAGTAAGATTTCATATTCACTTTAATGTGCTTCCAGTGCTGCATTTTGCAAAATAATGGTTTGTTATAAGAAAAAAATCAATAAGACAAAGAAATCCATGCATTCATTTTGCCCAGCATACGGTAGGGGAGATTTGCAGACTGTGGAATATAAAAGAGGTTGCTGGGTACAGGAAGTGGTTACCTTCACAAAGAAGCGCAGTAAAACTGATTAGTTACAAGGCAAATATTTCCTATGTGCTTTATTCTGCAATACCACTCATCTGATGCAAAATGCATTTCCTTACAGTTATAGCACCGGGACTTGTTTGCTATTTATTTATCATTTTTAATGAACTTCAATTTATATGTGTGAATATATGTGAAGGTTGCCAGCCTAGCTAGATAGAATTTTGTAGATAATTCTATGTCATTGTAAATATGAATATAATCCACAGGCTTGTCCTCTTAAATGTAAGAAAACTGTGTTACATGTTGAACTTCAAAAATGTAACCACAGTGCACTCTGCTGGAAGTAAGCTGATAAGTCAAGCATTGTATGACTGATCTCAAAGCTTGGAGACATAATGTCTAGACTGAGGAATTCCTTATATTGTTTTGAGACCAGAGTTTATTGCTAGATTTTCCATATATAATATAGCAATAACCCACACCTGGGTGTGGGTAATGCTGGATTTACCCACGGTTGGCGTGGTTTGGTCCCGAGGGCGAAGCCCGAGGGACCAAACAAAGACAACCGTGGGTAAATCCAGCATTACCCACACCCAGAAGTGGGTTATTGCTATTATACAATGACATTATTTAAGAAAAGAAATTACTTTTCTTAAATAATGGCATTGTATAATGCCTCTTTGCTGCCCTTCCGCAGCTGTTTGGTGTTCCGCGGCAGTTCTGATGTACTGCGCATGCCTACGCAGTACATCAGAGGTGTGGGCAAAAGCAACGGAGAACGCAAGATCTCCGTTGCTTTTTACTGTCTCGCTATGTTAAATGGGTTTAACATAGTGAGACAGCTTTAAAATAAGCAACGGAGATCTCCGTTGCTTATTTTAAAGCTGTCTCGCTATGTTAAACTCATTTAACATAGCGAGACAGGTTTAAAAAAAAGCAACGGAGATCGCAAGATCTCCGTTGCTTTTTACACACTGTGTCGCTATGTTAAAGGAGTTTAACATAGCGAGACAGCTTTAAAAAAAGGAACAGAGATCTGCGTTGCTTTTTTTAAACCTGTGTCGCTATGTTAAACTCTTTTAACATAGCGAGACAGTGTTTTATACTAACGGAAAAAGTCCGGGCGACCGGACCTTTTTCCGTTAGTATATTGAGGGATTTACAATGGGCACGCTGGTTGGGCTGGCCAATCAGCGTGCACGTTTTAGAGGAGGAATTGTATAATGTATTTTATTGCTGTGGGTTCCTGGCAGCTGCAAGATCAAAGATATGTTAAACTCTGAGTTTCTGTTAGCCTGGGAACCAGAGAAGAATGTTGTAATCTAAAATGAGTCAGCAGTGATGTAGTACCAATTTAAGAGATCTCAATAAGAAGGCGAGAGCATTTTGGATTTTGTCTAATTACTGGGTTAGTGTATGGGTGTCACAATATGCACATGCAATGAATTAACCAGATAAATGTCATAAATATGTCAGTATTGAATATATGAAAACTAATGAATGAATCTCTGAAAGACTGACAAAAAAAGAATATACTTCCATTTACAATAAACCTAAATTATATTAGGAATAGAAAAATGGTTGCAATGTATTCTTAGAGGGGGAACTACATCCCCTTGCAACCCCAATGTGAAGAACTTACCTGAACTTATTATGTACTAATTCAGGGTTGCACAGCAGTTGTAATGAGTATTCCACCATTTCTGAATGAAAGAGTAAATTTGGGAGTATGGGTATGTGACGTTCCCCACATGAGGGATGGAATGAAGAAGGCTAAAGTATTGTTTGAAGCTTTGTTTTCTCTTTGTGTGTGTGTGTGTGTGTGTGTGTGTGTGTGTATGTGTGTGTGTGTGTGTGTGTTGCGATATGCTATACTTTTACTGTTTTGATTATATGAGAATTTAAAAAAAAATAAAACAAAAAATTCCAGATGACCACCACGGCTTAAAACAAATTTAATTAGACAAGCGCTTTCACGTAGAACAACTACGCTTTTTTAAGTCTTCAGTAAAGCTACTAAAATACCTAAACATTTTATAGTAAAAATTCATCTGTCAATTAAAATCAATTAAGCACATTATTTATATGAGCATTTATGATAATGATTTAGTGATTCAATTAGGTGGCAGTCTGAGCTGCAACATGTTCGTGATTTACATCATGCACTGAATTAACCCGCTACACGTCTTAAACATGTGAATTCTGAATATAAGAGAATCCCTGAATGCTCGATAAAAGAAACAGATTTCTATTTAAGGTAATTCTATGTGAAATTACAAATGGTAAATAGATAACACACATTCTTAATTTATTTCAGCCTGAACTAAAGCCCCTGCAAACCAGTATGGAGTGCTTTGCCCCCCTCATGTACTTGAATGTATATTATGCTAACTCATGGCCAAACAGCAGTAATGAGTAAATATTATGGTGGGAAACTTAACATGATCCTTTGTTTGATGTAGGAGCTAAAGTTATGACACTACAGACGACAACTCCTTTTAGTATTGCAATGTTCAGCTAGTATTTTACATATCTATTCTTGTCTGGGGGGGGGGAGTAATTGTCATGCTTCAAGTTGTCCCAACAATTCTTTATGAACCGTTGACTGTATTTTGTTAATTTACACCACTGACCTCCTTTTCCCCTTCTTTTCTGTCTGGTGTCACTGTCTGTTATTTATTTTAGCTTGATCAGCTTTTTATTCCATTCTTAAGAGTACATTATCTGTGGTTTTGAAATGCCTGTGTTTGCTTTGCTTATTGCCCTGAGTTCCCTTATACCTCCTTATTCTCTGACATGTCTGTTCACACAGCATGTTTTTACTGTTCAAGGTCTGTGTATAACACCAGCCCTGCTGAACATGGATGTTTTATAATGGCATATTACTGCTGGAAAGTAGTTTGCCTACCATTAGAGACATAGCACAGGAATTTGGCACATGAGACAACATACCGATTAAGTACTCCCCCACTTTGTGAATATAGATAACTAGTTATCTTTTATCTGCCACTAAAGTGTAGGTTTTGAACATTTTGCTTGCATCTAGTATCAAATAAATGTCTGCTTTGTAAAAGGACTGTAAATTTCTTTTATTATATTTTTGGTTGATCATTATATTTTGCTAAATTACCTCTATACGATAGTCTCTCCCACTCTCTCACATCCTATCTACTTCCTTGTCTACTATTACATGAACCATCTCTACTATGGAACATACCACCATACTGCACAGCAAGGGCTAATTGGGTTCACCAGTCTGAGTCTTTCCAGGACACAGTACCTTCGTAGTGGTGGCCTATACTTTTTCTTCCTACAGCATCCTCACATAGTTTTTTCTGCTCCATGGGACATTTCCAACAGTACCCTACCACGAGCCAAAATTTGACACTAAAATAAGAACTTCTCTATTGCCATTTCTCAGTACTGAATTTTATCCTGCTGTCTAAATATTTCACTTCAGGTAAGACTTCCACACATTATTCTGTATGGTGCCCCACATAGTCCCATATATAGTGAAAGGACTATGTCAGTCAATTTCCTACTTATACCTCTGGCAATACACCGTGACAATCCATTACTGCTAGCCACAGTCCTCCAACAGCAATGATCATGATTAGCATTGGTGAGATAGCTATGTGACTTCTCATAATTCCAGTCAATTACTCCAGAATTAAAAAAATGGTAAGTGTAGATATTTACTGCACATGGACATAAGGGAACCCATGGGGGGGGGTCTAAACCATTCCAACAGAGTACACCAGTAACAGGAGAAACTACTAGTCCAAGTACACAGTTAAGGATTAGATGTTTCAAGTGTAACCAGAGGGGCCACACAGCAGTCAAATGTCCATCGAGACAAGGTGAAAAACAGAAGGTGAGGGAACCACCAAGTGATGATGATAAACTGCTAGTGGTAAGTTGTTTGGTAAAAACAGGGGTAACAAACTATCACCAAAATTTATATCCTATCTTAGTAGATGATAAACAGGTTACTGCTAAAAGACTGACAGCTTCTGATATAATCATTGTGAGGCCTGCAGTGGTTAGAGAAGAGCAGTACTTGCTTGGGCAGGCCACTCCAGTCAGAGCTTTGGGAGGAACTCCATTACAAATACATTTGGGGTGGAAGAGGAAGCAAGCAAGTAGGTGTGTTTGAGGAGATTCCTGCAGATGTCCTGATAGGGAATGACTTTGATGAAGCAGTACCTTGTGGGCATGCAGTGACATGTAGGCTTGGAGGCAGGCATGTAGCCTGGGGGAGACCCAAATAGATCTCATACCTGAAGCTGGGACTAGTGTGGTGGCTGTTTTAGAGAAGGTTCTATCCTGTAGCAGTATGTTTGAAAGTGAGCCACAGCTGCTGGGAGGTACTGATGTTGCCTTAGACACGGAGACTGCAAGGACGGAGGTGAGTGGTAGTACCAATATTGACAGTGAAGCACAACTGTCGAATGTTATTAGGCTTCCTGTGGAAGGGAAGATGTGCTTGAGCATATTCCTTGAGGTATCCTGATAGGGAATGACTGTGATAATGCAGTGCCTTTTGTACATGCAGTGACACATAGTCAGGCTTGGAGAAAGGCATGTAGGTCCGATAGCCTACGGTAGACCCCGACAGATTTTATACCAGAAGCTGGGACTGGTGTGGTGGCTGTGTCAGAGAAGGAGCTATCCTGTAGCAGTAAGTCTGAAAGTAAGCCACAGTTGCTGGTGGATACTGATGTTCCCTTGGACACGATGACTGCAAGATGGAGGTGAATGATAGTACCTGGAGTGACAGTGAGATACAGCTGTCAAAAGTTACTATGCTTCCTTTGGAAGGGGAGATTGGGAGAAGATTAAATGTAGAGTTGAGACAAGCTCAACTTACAGACCCTACATTACAAAGCTTGAGGGAGATGGCTAAGGAAGCACCAGAAGATCAAGAAAGAGGGGAGTCTGTATACAGGAACAAAGGTTTGTTGCATAAAAGGTTGACTCCTGGAGGTGGGCTAGAAGGTGAAGTAGTATGGCAGTTGGTAGAGCCTAGAGCCTATGTCTGCCACTTCTAGCTATAGACTCCAATATTCCTTATGCAGGTGATATTGAGGTAGAGAAGGAAGGTTTGTTGTATAGAAAGTGGACTCCTAAGGGAGGACTGGAAAGTGAGGTAGTATGGCAGTTGGCAGAGCCTGGAGCCTACTGTCTGCCACTTCTAGCTATAATACCTAATATTCCTTTTGCAGGAGATATTGATGCAGTGAACGTGGCAAATGCATTGCTAGAAATTTTCAGCAGAGTAGTTTTCCAAGAGAGATACTGACTGACCAAGATGCCAACTTCATGTCAAACCTGCTGACTTGTTTGTGGATGTGTTGTGGGGTGAAACATTTAAAGAACATCCCCTACTATCCCTAGACTAATGGTCTTGTAGAGAGTTTAAACTCTACATTAAAGACTATGCTATGGTCATTCACAGACCAGTTTAAAAGGGCAGGACTAGCCATTAAGCCCAGTGATTGTTAGGTGGGTATGGCAGAGGTCACTTACTTAAAACACAGAGTAGGGAGTGGTAAGATAAGACTAGAACCTGTCAAAGTAGAAGCTATTGAAATGTGGCCAATTCCTGTTACTAAAAAGCAAGTGAGAGCATTTCTAGGGACAGTGGGGTACTGTGGAAAAGTTGTGCCAAGTTGTGGCACAATGGCTGCAGCCCTTACTGGCCCAACTAGGAAAAATAAACTGAATGAGCCAGTGTGGACCATAGATTGTGAACAGGCATTCCAAAAACTTAAAGAGATGTTGGGAGGAGCCCCTGTGCTGGCCAGCCCAGATTATATTGAAGAGTTTATTGTGTGTTTGGATGCATTGGATTGTGGGGTGAGGGGCTATGCTCAGCTGAGTTTCCTCAGAAGGAGAAAAATTCTGTAGTGGGGTAAATAATGTCAATGAAAATGGATTGCCCAGGAGAGGTGTGGGTTGATATTCCCAGACAGTCATTTTTCTCAAGTGTCGTTTTTCATGGGTCACTTGAAAACCACACTTGAGTAATGGGGGGGATGTGAAGAAATTAGACACTGTCGTTTGTGATAGCATGTTTTGCTGAGTTTTAGTACATGATTTCAAACTGACCTGTGTATTGTATGCCAGCATGAATATCTATGTATGATATTGTAAATAAGTTCTTACATGCTGATTTATGATTTGTTTGAACAGAATGTTTTAAAGTCTTGAGCAGTGTCCTGTTACATTTCTAACTACTCATGTTTGTGAAGAGGGAGTCTAAAGGCAAACTGTCTCAGGTTCAGCTGATCAGCAGATGATGTCAACATTTGCTATGTGTTACTGTCAGAAGCTGAAAGACAGGAAGGAACTTTTAGAAAACAGCTGTTGGTTGAATTTAAAAATATGAGATGAAAATTAGAACTGGAACAGTTGACAGGCTAGTCTATAAAAGAACCTGCTGAAGACAGTTGTTCATCAGTCACAGTTGTCAGTTACAGTTGTTCAGTTGAATTGTGCAGTGGATACCCAAAAAGTACTCACCAAAAACTGTAAGCCTGCCTTTACTTGTCTGTAGTAACTTACTTTAGATCAGGGACAGTGTTCTTTAGTTAATTAGGAAATTATACTAATCAGCTAAATTGGTTTTGCCCAATATTAAATATTTTTTTATTAACTTACATTGTGACTGGACAATCAGTGTTTTTCTTAAGTAATTTGAGAGTGCTTATACTTGCCTTGATAACTTTCCGGGCCACTCCTAAAGCCTGGTCATTTGTTACTGTTTGTTTTAATATTTAATTTTCATAATTAGATATCCCTTTAGAAGGGCATGAAGACACTCTGGTGGCAGCACTACCATAGTATTTTGGGGAAGGGACACAGCTGGATATCTGTGTCAGGCTTTCCCAGAAATGTTGTGATGTGTGAGATTTAATTTATTTAAGTGTGAGTGCATCAGAGGTCTTAAACCAGGACACATTGCTCTGATGTGTGTAATAAGGAGTTACATTAGGGGTGGACAGAATATACAGTCCAGTCCCAGGCTATAGAGTGTGTTCCTGTTGTGCTCATAGGGGAAAATTGTAAAATATTACTTCTGTTTAAGTGACTGTCTCACATTGGAGTCAGTAGTGAGGACTGAAGCTCCTTGTTACTGACCCAGGATAGTAAGGGATGTCAGATTAATTGGTGACAATCTGGTGGGATATTATCTGGGCTTCACATTAATTGGTGGCAGTTTGGTGAGATATTAACTGGGCGTCACAACAGGTATGATCCATCCAGACTTAAACCTCAAGCTGAAGACATGGTGACTCCCATTCCATTGATAGCCAGACAACCTATGCTCTCTTCTCCTGTCTGGCATATAATTTTATCTTTCCACAAACCTTCAACATGTAAACTTTATTCCAGTAAGTGGAACAGATTTGTATACTGGGCTCATCAGAATAATACTGAGCATTTTTCATCTCCTATACATAACATACTTGAGTTTTTGGTCCTACTTTTCAGTGAAGGAGCTAGTTCCTCAATCATTAAAGTTCAGTTGGCAGCAATATCTAACTTTCATGTTGGATTTGAGTATTCTTCAGTAGGCATTGAATCCCCAAATTACTTAACTATCCTGTAGGAAGGCTTGTCCCAAATAAATAGCTGGTGCCAAAAATGCATTATTGTATCCTTTGAGAAGTCATCATCATCTACCCCAGGGAAATGCCACATTGAAAATATGCTTCTGAGAGTTGGTCCAGTTGTTCGGGATTTGGGAACTTATGAGGACAGCGAACTAACTTTTGACCAACATGCATCCATTGTCATAAGAAAGTCCTTCTGTATTGCACATTTTATAAACAAAATGATTGTGTCTAGATCTAAGGATGTCATTGTACCTCTTTAATCAGTCCTTGTTAGGCCAGTCAATGTGTATAATATCTCCTTGGCATATTTCTGTCCAGACACATGCAACAATTAGAATGCCCACCGAAATACCTTACTAAAAAAATATAAGGCCTAAACAACAGGTCTTACATGGACCAACTCAAAGCCTTGTTACTATACTTGGTATCATACAAAATGCTAACTAGTGACCTGTGTCTGGCATACAAGGCATCCTCCGACCCAGTACTGATGGATTTACTGCACATGAGCAAATTAAATATCATCAGAAATACCCGGGCTAGGGATCTAAACCTTTTCTGCAACATCAACAAAATGGTTTGGGGGAACAGGTATACCTCTCAGAGGATACCACTGCTCTGGAATAGACTCCCCATCCACATTAAAAAGTACATCCTTGTCTATATTCAAGTGCTACTAAAATCTTTGGATGGGAAAAGAAAATTTAACCCAGGACTGTCCTCTGTACTACTAATAGACAGAGGTGGCCCTTAAATGATTCATCCTATACATGGGTCCCCTCAAATTATCTATGGTATGATCCCATTTATTGTCATTAGGGGTAATATATAATTGGCCATGGGATGGGTGATGACAATCCATAACCAAATGGGATAGGTTATTTTCAAGCATAAAAAAGCAAACTGCCTAGGTTTAAAATGACCTATAAGGGCGGCTAGCCAAGTACTTACATATGAACCTATTCACATATACTCATGCTTTTGCTTGTGCCTTTGGCCCAGGTCATGTCTGAAAAGAGTTTTGTGACTAGCCCACTTAAATAAAATAAGTAAAATATTACCTGATGGAAAGAAACAAGAACATATAGACTATTCCTCTATACAAAATGAATCACAAGTAAAGGACACAGAAATAACTGCTCTGGTATTCATCTACTAGTTCTCTCCAAAACGACCCATCTTTCACCTCTTAGGCTTATGGTATAGACTCAACATCATTCTTTGGTTTTGTTCTATTTCATTCCAAACCATCTCCATTAAAGCCATGAGTGGTTTGCTCAATCAAATTTCCAAATGCTACAAAGCTGTGGTAGGTGGGCTTTATTCATGAATTCTGCATGCAAGTAATATGCTTATATCAACATGCTTACATATTTATTCAATCCATCTAGTACAAACTGATTGGGATCCTACTAATCAATCTTTCTCATGCCCACTCTTTCAAGACATTCAGAAAGATGTCTCTACCCTACTCAAACACCTATCTTAATTCATATGGGTTGCCTTGTGGCAACCAACATGCATTCATGGCAGAGCAGTGCACTACCACTCTCTTTAATCACTTTAAATGCAGTGTATAATGCAGTGAATGAAGGTATATTTAACTGTGTGTAATGTTATGCCAAGCTATGATACACAGAAAGGAGTGCACTATAAAACAAGCAGTATCCAGCTCAAAGAAATTTGCATCAGCCCTCATTTCTTGTTTACTGTACTTGTAAGAAACTTTTAAGCTGTGGATCTATTTACATGTATATTGCTGTGTTACTGTCTTGCCATAGGGTGTTTGTTGAATTATTTAAACTTTTGAACCTTTTAAAGTGTTGGACATTTATATAAAGATATAATAGAAGAATAACTCCCCAAGGGTCATTTTCATATATCTGGCAAATTGTTTGAATCCAGTTTGCAGTATATTGTCCTCAATGAGTTAAAAACATGGACTAGACAGTACAACTATATGTTGATTCAAACATACCTCCATAATGGGATCATGAGAGTTCTAGTTAAGGAAGGATTTTCATTACCTTCCCCACACTAACTATGGTACCACAAGGAGCAGAGCTAGGAACATTATTGTTCTCATTTTTTATAAACATCATTTGCATCAAAAATCCTCACATACATATTTTCTACTGTGATAATCTAATTATTTGGAAAAGCAGTAAGTCTCTTTCAAATATGATTGCATGCTTTTATAAAATAGTTTGCAGCTTACACCATTGTGAACTAGTAACTTCAGTTATATTTCTTCATTACCCATTTAAATACCAAGCGATTTTTTTTAAAAAACGCTAATAAACTTTTATCAGTTGTAGTAGAATAAGAAAATTTTATTCTAATATTTTTGCAAAATGTATTAGAAATTACAAAGCTATTTTTTTTTGCTTTAATGATCAGCAAGTTTAGAAGGAAACCAGAATCACTTTTCTGTCTGAGCAATAAATGCATTAAAATGATATGAGATCTAAGCTTTGGATATTTAGCTTCATGAAAAAAATGCACAATCTGTGCCTTCTAAAGTGTTATTTAATAGACTATATTGATAATGCCTCTTAATTCACTGCTTTTGTAAAATATCTCTCTAAGCTTTTGAAAGAAAAACTTTAAACCCTCAAACTTCTCCATATGTGTGGAAAATAAAATTACATTATTGCTATCCTTCTCCAAAACTGGTCTTACTAAGGATGAGTGTAGGGGAACCAAAACTGTGCCATTTCTAGAAGATGCCATCTTGAATAAAAGCTGAAGGACACTAAATAATTTCTTAATCAAAAATGAAATATCAGCATTAACATTAGGAGTCTGCACCAATTAATACTCCCAGATCTTTGTATAAATAAACATTTGTAGTACCAGTGATCATATCAAAGGATGTTGCTGAGCTATAGTCCCCGAATGTGTCACAGAGTATTTTGTTACATTTGTGTTTAGTTTGTTAGTCTTACATTGGATCTGTAAGTCAATGCTTTTTGAAATCTTAATTAATCATCTGTTTTCACAGTGACTACTCTTAATTTATAGTTATCAGTGAGCAAATGCATCCAAACAGAGTAATTATTAATTTCAGTAAATAATACATTAAATAACAATGAGCTCATGACTGAGCCCTTTAGTATCCCAGAAGAGATCTTTCTCCATTTGGAAGACTGTCCTTTTATTGTGACATTAATTACCTTGACAGATGACCAGTTATCAATATTGTTTGTTAAATAAGGGCAGCTATCTTAGACATTTAATCACATATTTAGCTGGATATAGAAGATCAGGTCAAATTCCTTAGCCAAATGTAGAAAAGCAAATAAACAATGAATTTGTTATCAAGTGTCTTGTTAACCTAACCATAAATCCCATGAAGGTATAGAAAAATGAACCAGTAAGAACAAATTTGTACTGATGTAAGTTTAGGTTTTCCAAATCCAGAAGAATGACACAATAACCTTTTGAAACACTTACACAATTTACTTATTAAACTTATTGGGCCATTTTAGTGATAGGGTGGCCACAGTTGTGCAGCAGTTAGCGTTGCCGCCTCGCAGCAAGAGGTCCTCCGGTTCGATCCTCGGCTGGGGTGCCTTCTGTGCGGAGTCTGCATGTCCTCCCTGTGGTCACATGGGTTTCCTCCTGGTGCTCCGGTTTCCTCCCACATCCCAAAGACATGCTGTAGGTGGATTGGACACTCTAAATTGGCCCTAGGCGTGAGTGCGTGCATGTGTGTGCCTTCTGTGGAAGGTTGGGTGCCGGGCTGGCAACTCGACACTGCCAATCATGAGTGGACAGCTGATTCACTGTGGAGACCCCTAACTGGGAAAAAGCCAGAAGAAGAAGGTCCATTTTAGTGATATTAGATTGATCACCATTTTGTAAAGTGGAATAAATAGAATTTTGTTTTCCAAGAAAGAAGAGCTAACTAATTTGTAATGTTAAATGATACAAGCAATATAAGATTTCTATTAAATCATCTTTTAAGTAGAAAATAAACTGATGGGATTTTTGCCATATCCCATGCAACTACTTGTTTGAATTAGCAAAGTTTGTAGTAAAGTTCAGCCTTTGGGAGGAAAGAATTGCTTCCATAAAGGTAAATCAAGTGCTTTTGAAACACTCGCTGAAGTGATATTAAACAGAAAGATATTAGCAAGTATTTTTAAGATGTTGTCCTTATCAGTAACATATTTATTATTTTAATTCAAATGTCATTATCCGATAAAGGAAGGTTCATTTGGATAATATTGCTACAGAAAGCTTTATTGTTCTTTCCAAAGTGTAATATCAGATGATGTTCAAAATAGATTTTTTAACATCTTAAAAACCTTTATAAGCTTAGACCTGCAGTTGCAAACTTTGTCTAGAATAATTTTCCTTGGGAGAATTTACTTTTACTATAAGTGTTCAAATGTTCAAGTCCTAAGTGCTTGAAGACCACTGTTTTGAAGCCAGGGACACAAGCATCTTGTAGCTCGTGTAGGCTACTGCCCATTCTCATACTTGATTATTAGTTTGGGGAAGTAGGTTGCAGATCAGTGTGTGTGATATACCTTTAAGAAGCTTTCCAATAAGTCAGCACATGCATATAAGTACTGAGCATGTGTAAGCAACAGTGCCATTTTGAGTGAGCAGCCAGAGTGTGAGCAAGCAAATATGTAATCTGTCAGTTAGATAGTTTAAGTTCAATGTTCCTGCCATCCATCTGCATAAACTACTTAAATGAACACCCAAGCCTCAATGTCTTCTTAATGCGCATAAGAAGAGTGACACAGGTGTTGCAGCTTACCTGAATACATTATTCATGTTTGAGTGAGGTAAGTGCAGAAGCCATGGGTAGAAAGTGGGAGTATAGCTTAGGGGAGAGATTTGAAAGGAGATTTAATTTGGGGAGCGGGATGTAAGTTTTAGGATCAGGGGGTTGGAAGGGAGTTTTAGGTTTAAGAAGGGTGTAAAGAGTTTTAGGGCTAGGTTTGTCAGTTTGACATTGCCTAAAAAAGACACTATGGGCAGGACAGTGTCTTAGCCAATATTCAAAAGCCTAGAGGTGACACGTGCAGACCATCTTTGGCAAAGCAATGTGGCTTGTTGATCATATTCTCCAATGATGACAAATATTACAACCCTTTGGAATGACACTAGAAACTAAGCCAATTATTGAAATCAGTTATCTTTTATTCATATTGTGTCACCATCCTTTGTAAAGGAATAATGCTGTTCAACACTAGGTACATTCTAGCCTGGGACACATAGAGTCTCTTCATATAATCTAGGGTGGTGTGTCTCTGGTCATTTACATCCCCATGCACTATGACTGAGTCATACTGGTACTTGTAGTCTGTGTGTGTGTTTGATTTGGCAGATTCTGGCCTCTGACACAGAACTGATTGTGATTTTCCTCTTATTCAGACCAGTGAGCGGGACATCTGTATGTCTCAAAGTCAAGTCTTCTACGACTAAAATAGAGTATTTGCTTGCCTTATGGACTTGGTGGGACTATGACACGGCATCGAAAAGGCCTTTCATCGAATGGCTTTATAATTGAAAATTGAATTAATAGAAGTCACTTTTGTGAGATCGTGGTACAGTCTTCTTCTTCTTCTTTCGGCTTTTCCCGGTTATGGGGTCGCCACAGCGGATCATCTGTCCGCTCATGATTGGCAGTGGAGTTTTACAGTTTCGAGTTGCCAGCCCGGCACCCAACCTTCCACAGAAGGCACACACATGCAAGCACTCACACCTAGGGCCAATTTAGAGTGTCCAATCCACCTACAGCATGTCTTTGGGATGTGGGAGGAAACCGGAGCACCCGGAAGAAACCCACGTAACCACAGGGAGGACATGCAGACTCCGTACAGAAGGCACCCCAGCCGAGGATCGAACCGAAGAACCTCTTGCTGTGAAGCAGCAACGCTAACCGCTGCACCTCTGTGGCTGCCCGTGAGATCGTGGTACAGTAAAGATTGGAAAATTTACCCTTTCCTCACTGTAGTGTAATCTCGGAGTTGGTATATATACTTAGCGGGTGGTCTGGGGGGGTGCAGCCCCCCACAAAATTGGCTTCTAATAACGCAATTTTCTATTATTAAGCCATTTGATGAAAGGCCTTTTTGATGCTGTGTCATAGACCTGAACTTGTAGCCAAGGCTCCAAAGGGGGTGGCTGTATGTGTTGTGTTGGTTGTTGCTTAGGTGGAGTGCTTTTGGGGTTGCTGAGCATTCTTTTTGTAGGATTGATGTCTAGGGGGTCTTTGGGGTTTAAGAAGGTTGTTTTTATGTGATTCAGCATATGTTGGTCTTTATGTTGGGTCAGTAGTATGTGCAGTGGGTGTAATGCCTACATTACAGACATCCTGATTGTTATTTAATGTGTTTTTGTGTGAGAGTCTTGCCTTCAGTGACATTGTGTAATTACACATCTCACATACTGCTTTTATTTCTCTAAGGGTTAGTTGGCTGTCAGTGAACATGAAACAATTCCTGCTGGGGAAGTGTTTATAGTCATTTAGAAGAAAACTGAATCATGGCAATATAACAAAAGGGTAACAAAAGTTTTATGGAACAAAGGATCATTTGTTGTTAAAGAAAGTCATAATGGAGAGCTGTAAAATGGGAATAGACTACAAAAAAACATGTGACAGCATCCCACATTCGTGGATAAAAGAGTGCTTACAAATGTATAAGATACACCCTACACTGATCAGTTACATTACAGCAACCATGAAACAGTGGCAAACCACTTTGCTGTTAAGGCACGATAAAGGACAAATTATTATTCCAAGGGGATATTCCAGGGTGACTCCTTGTCACCGCTGCTCTTTTGTCTTGCCCTTAACCCATTAAGCTCTCTACTTAACAGATCACGTCATGGCTACAATTTGGCTCTAAGAAAACAACCAAGTGTAAAGACTTCTCACTTTCTTTTTGTGGATGATTTAAAACTATGTAGTTCAACAGATGAGGAACTAAAAGCACAGCTATAAGTGGTCAAAAGTTTCTCAGATGAATTCAGAATCCCATTTGGTCTTGATAAATGTGCAAAAGCAACCATTAAAGCAGAAAAGCTGCAGCATCAAGAAAACATCAGTTTGGGACAGGAATGTGATATAAAAGAACTTGAACAAGAGAGAGTGTATAAATATTTGGGAACTGATGAAGGATCAACAATAAAGCATGAATAAATGTGAATAAAACTTAGTAAGGAACATTTTAGAAGACTAAAATTAATATTGAAAATAGCCCTGACATCTAGGAACAAAGTCCAAGCTATAAAACTTACAGTTTTGGAGTGATTGACTGTCCCCCAAAATTACTGGATCAATTGGACTGGAAAACAAGAAAAATTCTTCATGCTTATCAAATGATTTATAAAATCAGTGCATACCAAGATTGTGTATTCCCCATTCTGAAGGAAATATGGGCCTCCTCGAAATTGATTACATATATAGATCTGCAATCATAGGACTGCATACATATCTGCTAAATTCACAAGCTCCGAACATAGTGAAAGTTTTAAAACATGAGGAGAATAAGTCTAAGATGACTTCCCTGTTTAGTTTAGCAGAAGCATATTGGTTGTCAGTTGGGAATGAAAATCAGACCAGAAGTAGGTAAAAATCAGGCAGTAACTGAATGTGCCAAAAAACAAAACAAGGAATATAAGGTGAAGGATCA
Organism: Protopterus annectens; assembly: GCF_019279795.1. Lineage (NCBI taxonomy): Eukaryota > Metazoa > Chordata > Ceratodontiformes > Protopteridae > Protopterus > Protopterus annectens. Next base: position 1,521,595,478 of record NC_056735.1, read on the forward strand.
GATGAGAAGGAAAGAAATGTGGAAAAAGCATAAATATAGTTGTAAGTACAGAAAACTCTTGTAACAACCTCATGTCAAACAGGACCAAATGCAGGAATGGTTTAGCAGAGGTGAATTTAAACCAAAAGATGAAATGTTAATATTGTGGCCCAGGATAGTGGACTACATACACTTTGGTTTACAAAGTCCATTGAACTTGTGGGCAAAACAGACAAATGCAGGATTTGTAAAACAGAATTGGAAGCACATCGTTTTGCTAGGTGTGATACTCTAATGGCAGGACTGTATACTGAAAGGCATAATAATGTGGCAAGACTGTTGCATGGGGGATTGTGCAAACATTATAATACTGAAGTAGCTGAGAAGCATGGGAAACATAAGCCACAAAGTACTATAGAAAATGACGGTTTATATCACATGGGATCACCCATTACCAACAGTTCAAAAACAGATGCAAGAAAAAGCAAATTTAGTAGTCTATAAAAAGAAGACAAAAGTAGCACAGATCATTGAAATTGCTACACCCAGTGACTATATTGTCTTACATACAGAGAGACATAAAGTCATAAAATACCAGGATTTGCAGGCCGAAATGAGGGCACTGTGGAAGAAGGATACACAGAAAGTCTCAACAGTAGTAGTAGCAATGAGTCTTATAAAAAAGAACTGACAATCATACTTAGATATGTTACCAATACATATAACTCTGTATGAATTGCAAAAGGAGTCAATTCTGCGCATATTGCGGGTGATGTGACGAGCACTTCTGGCTAATAATTTCATGAACTTTAATCATACTTTGACTTAGAAATGGGATCCATTCCAATCATGGTATTAGAAAGCCAAAATACTTGCAGAAATTAAGCAAAGAGAGGGAAGTGTCCATCCATGGTGTCAGGTCTTTTTTAGGTGAACTACAAAGGTGGGTACAGCAGGTGTTTACAGTAAGTTAACTTGGGCCCTGTGATGGTAGAACTACAACTAGGCTATGTATGACTGAAGTTGTGCAGCAGTGCTCCTCAGCATGCAACAAGTTTGTCTTTGTGTAAATGAATACTCGGTAAACGTATAGGGGAATGTTTATAAGGAAAATTTAGTTTTTAAGTACCTGCATCTGCACAAGGTACTGCCAAATACCCCTTGATCCATGCCTCATATTTAGGGTTACCACAGTAAGGTCAGACAAAATGTTTAATGATGAAAAGGTTTTATCAGGTGCCACTGGTAATATTTAGTTCTGCTGCTACTACAAGTGGCCAAATACAAATTAGTTGAGCCTCAACTCCACAAAATTCAACACACAGAAAATAATTACACAAAAACACTGCTTTTATTTTTTTTACAGGGGGCAAGTCCACCCCTGTACCTCCTAATTTATACATTTAGCTCCACTGTCGCACTATAAGAGGAGAAGGGGGCAAACATTTACAACTGGCACTTAGTGCTGGCACAATTCCCTCTTTCTGTAGAATAGCTGGCATTGTCAGGGAATCGAGTTTCAGGGAGTTGAAGCTCAAGGAATTAATGTTCGATGATCAATAGTGTAACATTTAATTGACATATTTCAGGAAGGAATGGTAGAAAAATAAAACACAAATAGTCATTTGGGTTTGAATAGGTCTAGGTGTAAGAAGAAAATACTGAAATATAATTCAAAGTATACAAAGACAGAAAGCGAGTAAGATGGTAATTACAAAACGTGCAAGCAGCTCACTCTTACTGCTTGAAAACAATATTAATGCAGTCATTTGCTTTATCTGTCAGTGAAACTTTTAAGAATATCCTCTGGTACTTTAATTTGTTGTTAAAAATACAGCCGTACTGGTATTGTGTTGATGAAATGGTAAGAATGACAATTTGTGGCTCAGAATGTATATGTTTGTTTAAATCCTGTAGGCCACAGAAAGTATACTTCCTGTCAGCAGGGCAACTATTGGCTAAACAATTGCAGTTTAGCTATTATAGGTTCATATTTTGTTACTAGGCTAATAACCACCAGGGCAAATTCTTAGCTAGTATACCCATTCAAGTAACTTGTGATCATCTGAAAATCCAGTCTCTGGCTCTGAATCATGAACATAAAAGCAGTTTTGTTAGCAAGCATTTAAATTTGCATTCTTCTTCCAACAGTACAGGATGCCTTGTTATGGTTTCCCTATGTTGTCTCAAGGAAAAATTCCCCTGAGTGTCTGTAGCCCACTGAAAAAAAACCCAGTTAACAACATAAGAATGAGTACTTTTCTCAACTGGAAATCATTGCTGATGTGATTTCTAAATGCGCAGCAAGAATGATTCAATTTTTTGGGAGGTTTGCCCCCTTCCTACAAAAACAAGAAAAAAGAACTTTTTCGCTCATTTGGTTTTGGGGCATTTTTTTCATTCTTTTGAAGCATCAGTTTTCAGGAAGTTGGGGTTTGATAGTAGAACTCCTTGTTATACATATACAAGTAGCATATTTTCATACAAGGTGTAATACAGTTTGTTTTTTAGCAGTTCTGTTTTTTATCTTTGGCTAGTGCACTTACAATTTATATTACATTTATTTGCAGCATGTCATTAGTTCAATATCGCTGTGCATTAACTAATTTTATCACTAATTTGGTATGCATGACTGCTGAGAATACTGTGAAAAAGATTGGCAGCATGCATTATGGTTACTGATAAATCTTATACAACTAGCACATCCTACAGAAACAGTTTAAAGTAACTTACACTATACTGCTTTAATGGAAATTGAATGCCCCTGTGTTAATTAAATTGTATTGCAATAGGCTAATTTCTAATACATGTAGTGAGAGAATGAGGGGTGTATATGAATGAGCCATGCTGGTGGTAATACAACTGTGGCTCACAGCATAAACCATTACATGCAGTAAACTTTCAATAAACCGGCACCCATGGGAATTGGTAGATGCCATATAACTGTAGTTTCTGGTTGCTTGAGAGCGGCACATGGAACGGTTTTCAATGGCACACTGAGTGGATTAGAACTGAATGAATTGAGAGAGAGAGAGAGAGTGAGTGAATTCATGTAGGAAAGCAGAAGCAACTGTGTGTGAGAGATCGGAAAGATGTATGAAAGCTGAAGAGACTGTGTGTGAGAGATTGGAGAGAGAAAGAATGAGCGAATGCATGTATGAAAGCAGAAGTGACTTGTGTGTGAGAGATTGGAGAAATGTATGAAAGCTGAAGCAAGTGCTTCTGAGAGATCAGAGAGAGAAAGAGTGAATGAATGCATGTATGAAAGCAGAAGTGACTGTCTGTTGGAGATCAGAGAGATGTTTGAAAGCTGAAGAGAGTGTGTGTGAGAGATTGAAGACAGAATGTGCAGTCTCAAGCAAACTGACAGTGTGAAGCAAGTGTTGTGATTTGACTTGTTTGGTTTGACTTTTCTCAGGTTGTGGGGAGAGAGGGAATTTATTCCTATCTTCCTTTTTAAAAGTCTAAAACTCTGTGAACATAAGTTATGTTTCTGCATGGGGAAAACAGAAAGTGCAACACATGAAAACTGAACTGTTCATACTGTACTGTATTTCTTCAATTTTTTTTTTTTTTGCCAGTTGCTTGAGAGTGCCGGTTGCTAGAGTTCCGATTAACTGAGAGTTTACTGTACAGCTATCATTAGGAAGGAAACAGAAAATGTATCCATTAATAACCCCACAACTGTGCATATTGATAACTGCTGATAGGGTTTATCCTTCCATGTCATGCCTCAGAACTACAATAAACAGATGTAGCCAGCATGCAATGTCAGCTGCAGGTACAATTATTAGGATTTGCATGGCAATGTAAAACCAGTTAATTTCGCCATGCAAGTCTCTCAGTGATGATAACCAGTCAAACTCCTTCAGATTACTTTTAGATAATGTGTGTTAAACATGGTTATATCTTTTTGGCATCAAGCAGAATAACCCTGTTGATCTATTCCTAGACATTTAAATTCAAAGTTTTGAAAACCTTGTCCGGGGAAACTGAAGAATGCATATCAGCAAAGAAAATAATGCTGGTGATGTACATTTTTCACTTTATATTTGTGTATAGTTGTTACATAATAAAAAGTGTCACTCTTCTTTGTTTTTCAGTATTTCAGCCCTGTTTACAGTTAATAGCGGATGGTACAGGCAATAAGGATGATGCAAAAAATCTGCAAACAGGTAATATATTTATGTGCTTTGTTTAGATATTTTAACAAAACAAAATAATGCTGGTTATTTCACGATCTAGCTTACAGTAGCTCACATTGCTTATATTTTGTAGACAAAACTCTGTAAAGCATGTTTCCATGCTTAGGTACTGAAGTTTAATGTGGTAACACACCAAATTAGCAATGTTAAAAAGTCAAAATTTTATAGCTGCTATGACTTTTGATGACATTTTGATATTGGGGCTATGCAAGTGACAAGCACAGAATAAAATACAGCATGTGTGAATAAACTATTAAGTGAAGTTATTTTTAAATAAAAAGGAATACTCAAAAGTATTTTATTTTAAAAAAGCCAAGATAAAACAGGCATTAAGTTTATTTAATTTTGCTGTAACATTGTTATTTTCCTTTTCATTAAAATGTTCATTGAAATACTTGTGGTGCTTCATCTTCAACAAATTTTATTCATTCAGAGTAATGTTATATATGTGTGTGTGTGTGTGTGTGTGTGTGTGTGTGTGTGTGTGTGTGTGTGTGTGTGTGCACTTGTATACACAGATATATATAGTGCATGTGTGCGTGTAACTGAGTGTGTGTGTCCACGTGGGTATGACTTTGTTCAGATGTGTGTGAGTGCTTAAGTGTGCAAGTCTTTATGTATGTACATGTGTATTTTATGTGTGTGTGCATATATATTTGCATTTATGTGCAGTTTGGGTTCACACTGTATGTTCAAGGATGCTAAAATGTGATACTGGAAACTGAAAAGTTAAGAATGATTATAGAGACACGTATACTGTGTGAAATTAATGTGTCTTAGAGTATAATTTTTCTCTGAGGTATGACAATCTCCTTGTTACTATATGTAGGCAGTGGAGTTGGGGGTGCATGGTGCAACCCCCCCAAAAAAAATATTTTAAATGTACAACAGTGGTGTTCATAGTTTGTGCCTAACTGTACTCAATTTTTCCTTGTTTTAGGACTCGTACTACCTAGTTTCAAACTTCTGTTAGGGCACAGTTCAGCTGTGTGTGTGTGTGTGTGTGTGTGTGTGTGTGTGTGTGTGTGTGTGTGTGTGTGTGTGTGTGTGTGTGTGTGTGTCAATGCATGTCTGTGAGTAAACATGTTTGTGCATATGTGAGTAAATGTTTTGTAGGACTGCATCCTGGGACCTCTGCTATTTGGTATGTACTTTGCAGAGCTCCAAATTGCAAAAGGGGATCTCTAATTAGCCATGTTTACAGATGACTGCAAACTGGTGTCATCCCCAAGTCCCCCTTCCCTGATATGCAGAAACTCCAGCTCAAACTCAAACATGCCAACAACTGGTGCTCAAAAAAAAATAGAAAATGTGTTGAAACTAAATATTAAAGAGAGCAATTTCATGGAATTTGGTAAAAAAAATCCATCATCCTTCTTATAGTATAGACAATACCTCACTTCAAAATAAAACTATGGTAAGAAACCTTGGAATATGCCTTTGAACATCAAATTGCAGAAGTTGTTAGGAAATTGTTTTGCCTAGTACAACTGATTGCAAAATTTTCATCTAGATACAGGGAAGTTCTTACCCATCTGTACACTGTATTCATCAGACCTATTATCAAATACAATGGTCATTTTGTAATGTATCTTACTAGGCATATCAAGCTACTGGAAGGACCTCAAAAGCTCCTAAATCAAAGGTTTAAAAAACTAGAGCTACCAGGAGTGGCTGGAAGCATTGTCCCTTTATTCAGTGACCTATAGACTCCTTAGGGATGATCTCTGGCTAGCATTTTAGGCCATTAGTGATCCAGTAGTCCAAGACCTCTTTATATCACCACATATCACATCTGCAGTAACACTAGAACCACAGATTTAAACTTGCTTAAGAAAATAAACAAAAAATATAGTGGAGAGACAGACTTATGACACAATGCTTACCCCTTTCCTGGGACAAACTTCCACTCCAAATTAAGCAATGTGATACACTTTCTTCCTTTAAAAAAATAGCTAGACAACTTGCTGAGTATCCCCCAGTACATTCCTAGTATGACTGGGCTATTACTCCTTGAAAAAGGATGAAATGTCTAATGGTCGGTGCAAGCAGTGGACAGAAAAGGTTCTAAGGTCAAGAGAGACCAGGATGAAGACCTGGAAGTTGACTGGAGAGAAAGTACAGCTGCTCAGGGAATTACTCAGGGCTCCAGCACCCCCAAGAAGAGGAGGAAATAGGTGGAGTTAAAGAAAAGTGGCAGTGCCTAAAAGCAGCATGTGTTAAGACTACAGAAAAAATATGTGGCCGAGCCAGGTATGGTAATAAGGTACATAAGGAAAGCTGGTGGTGGAAGGCAGAAGTCCTGGAAGTCATCAAAAGAAAGAAGGAGTGCAGGAAGAAATGGGAGATAGAAAAGACTGATCAGGCTAGGAAGGACTACTGGTTGGCTAACAAAGAAGCTAAGAAAGAAGTTGCAATAGCAAAGAATAGGGCATCAGAGGCACTCTACCAACTTCTGGAAAGTGACTCAGTAAGGGGCACAAAAAAACTTATATCAGGCTGCAAGGCAAAGACAGAAAGATAAAGACGATAGTCAGACACCCTTCATAAGGGATGCCAGCAACAACCTGCTTACCAGTCCACAGGACATCAAAGACAGATGGAAGGAGTATTTCCAGCAGCTTCTGAATGAAGAAAACCCCACAGAAGCTGTACTGCCCCAGCAACAGCCTACAATTAGAGAAAAAGAGGAGCCCACCTTAGAAGAAGTAAGAACAGCACTAAGGAAGATGAAATCAGGGAAAGCAGCAGGATCAGATGAGGTGACAGCAGATATGATAAAGATGCTGGGTGAGATAGGGGAGAAAGGACTCCTGAGGGTACTAATAGCAGTGTGGAGAGAAAGGCGTATCCCAGATGTGCCAGTGTACAAGAACAAAGGGGACATCCACAACTGTAGGCAGGATCAAACTCCTACAACACTGCAAGAAAGTTCTGGAGAGAGTGATTGATAAATGGATGCGCAGAGTAGTAGAATGTAAGATGGGAGATGAACAGTTCGGATTCAGATCAGGATGCAGCACAATTGACCCAATGTTTGCATTGAGACAGATACTTGAGAAGAAGCTAGACATGAGGACAGAGTCCATCTGGGCATTCCTAGACTTGGAGAAAGCATATGACAAGGTCACAAGAAAGCTAATCTGGGCAGTATTGCAGTGGTTTGAAGTCCCAGAAACATTGGTAGAATTAGTGCAGGCTATGTACAAGGACCCAGTGACTCAAGTACAAACAGTGTTTGGCCTCACAGAGGGGTTCCCAGTGGGAGTGGGTGTACATCAGGGTTCAGCTCTGAGCCTACTGCTGTTCATACTGGTGATGGACTACATTAGCAAACAGGTTGGAGGGGACAGATCAACAAAGCAGATGATGTAGCAGTACAGGCAGACTCTGAGCTAGAACTTCAGCAAAGGATAGGGGAATGGAATGCAAATCTGAAGGCACATGGATGAAACTAAGCACAGATAAGATGGTGGCAATGGCAGCAAATTGGGGAAATCAGAAAAAGCTGAGAATAGAGTACGGCTGCGGTGGTGCAGCGGTTAGCATTGACGCCTCACAACAAGAGGATCTCTGGTTCGATCCTCGACTGGGGCGCCTTCTGTGTGGAATCTGCATGTCCTCCCTGTGGTCACATGGGTTTCCTCCGGGTGCTCCAGTTTCCTCCCACATCCCAAAGACATGCTATAGGTTGATTGGACACTCTAAATTGGCCCTAGGCATGAGTGTGTGCATGTGTGTGCCTTCTGTGGAAGGTTGGGCGCTAGGCTGGCAACTCAACACCATAAAACTCCACTGCCAATCATGAGAGGACAGGTGATCTGTTGTGGCGACCCCTAACCGGAAAAAGCCAAAAGTAGAAGAAGAAGCTGAGAATAGAGATAGAAGGGAAGATAGTGAAACAGGTAAACAGCTTCAAGTATCTGGGTGGGCTGATTGAACAGAAGGGTTGTCTGAATGAAGAGGTCAAAGCTAGAATCAGAGGGGCTGCAGCCAACCGGCATAGAGTATCAGGTATAGTCTATGACAGAAGAATGCCAAAGAAGCTGAAAAGCAAGATGTACAAGACAGTGTTGTGACCAGTACTACTGTATGGTACAGAAACCTGAGCAGTAAAGACAGAAAAGTTGAAGAAGCTAGAGGTGATGGAAATGAAGTGCCTGAAAAAGGTGGTAGGATGCACACTGTGGGACAGACGAAGAAATGATGACATAAGACAGAAGCTAAAGTAGCTCCAATTGCAGAAAAGATAAAAGAGAACAGATTATGGTGGTTTGGGCACATGTGTAGAAAAGCAGAAGACAATCTAGTGAGGGAGATTTGGGACAGACAGAAAGAAGGTAAGAGGAAGCAAGGACATCCAGCAGAGAGGTGTATGGATTGTGTGAAAGAAGATCTGCGACAATCAGGCATGAGTGTTGAAGAAGGCAGGAGTGTGGCACAGAATCGAGAGAGTTGGCGACAGTTAACATGATACCCCGACCTCATGTAGAAACAATGGAAAAAAGGGGGATGATGATGATGATGATGTCCAATGGTGGGTATTGGCAAGGTGTAAAAGGCCACTGGGCCTACTTGCATTGCATATTCTATGATACTGTGAATGTGTGTGTGCACTGAATGTGTGGCGCCTGTGTGTGTGTGTGTGTGTGTGTGTGTGTGTGTGTGTGTGTGTGTGTGTGTGTGTGTATGTGTGTGTCAGTGTGTCAGTGTGTCTGTGTGTGTGTGTGTCTGTGTATGTGTGTGTTAGTGTGTCTGTGTGTGTCAGTGTGGTTGTCTGTCTCTGCAAGTCTGTGGGTCAGCATGATTGTGCATACATGAACAAGTGGTATTCCTTGGGGCCAATGGCCTGAATCACAGTGGCACAGTCTGATAGTTGCAAGAGATCTCCATTAAGGGAAATCTCAGTAACAGTATGGACAGATATGCAAGTCACATTGTATACTGCAGGGGAAGGGGCTGACAGCACTGCTTTCCTCATTAAATATACCAAACAATGATATGTTGTTAATATAATGAAGGTGTAATGTCAATAGTATATTAAATTCTTGATGCCAGGTTTTGAATCTTTTGTGTACAGCCATCTGCAAAGATTTCTTTTTGGCTGTAACGTGAAATCAAAAATGCATTATTAAATGTACAAAAAAGTATTAATTCTCTAATAATGCAGCTGTAAAAATAAGAACATATTAGTTTTATTTATGCAGATTTCTTGTACTGATATTCATAGTTTGGAAGATGTGAACATTTTCGTGATGGACTTAAGTATTCTCTGTTTGAACTTGTGCCCTAGTCATTAAAATGGCTAGTAGGAGAAGATGCTTATGTTTTTGTTGATATAATTTAACTGTGGAACTACTAGTTGCCTTTGAAAATCTTGTGTTTTACAGACCGTTAACTCTGCATCACAGAAATAGTGTAATTCCCCTGACCTAGTGTTCCATCTTGAAACTAAGGATTTAGTTAGAGAACCTTTCTCGATTTATTTAATCTAATTTAAAATTGGAAAAACACTTTTTAAAATTAAAAAGTATTATTTTTTTCGTGGTATGCAGACCTAATAAATATTAAACCACTAACTGATAATTTTATGAGTAAAGTTACTTATAATCTCCCCATTTGAAGGACATAATAATGTTGTTTTGAGTACCTTGGATGCTTTTGCTCCTTACATTCCAGAACAATTGCTCACTATGAACCATGTTCTGATAGTGGAATTTGTGCATTGTACAAACTAGGATGGTAACTGAATGTTCCTTTATCTATGCTTCTACTACTTTACATAATAGGCTGAAATCCTAATTAAGATAATAAATCTACCCTATAAAAATGTCAAATAGTTTAAGCCATTGAGTGATACTCATTATCTAATGTTTTTCTGCCCAGATTGTCTCTAAACATTCTCAAAATCCTGCACTGAGGAGGCAGGCTACTTCATTTTGTTTTGCTAATAAAATAACCAAGATTTGCAGGACTTCTTTTACTTGTTTAGATCAATACTGAGTTTTCACATGAACTTTTGAGTTGTAACTGGGCTGAGTCTAACAGTATCACTCATAATGACGTCATAGAATGATAGCATCACTATGCCCACTTCTTGTGCCCTTGATCCTGGAATGCAGAACAGAGAATTACGGAATAAGGATGTTAGGCTGCAGTAGAACTACAGATGGTGATACTGGTAAGTATGGAAGGAACACAGTTACAGAAGAGGCATTGTTTTTGGTGAATCTCTCTAGGATCAGGAGTAGTATATCACTGGCCTCCAATCTGTTGTACGAGGTCAGTAGTTGACAAGATGGTTTAGCAAAATTTCAGGGAGTGTCATCCTTCTCTTTGAGCCCTCCAGGTCTATCATGGAAGTTCCATTTAAGCATAATAGAAATAAGCTGGATCTGGTGGGTGAAGAACATGCAGTTGCTTTAGACAGTGCTTATTTTGGTGGCAGTGATGCTAATGAAGACTTTAATAGTAGTGTACATGAAAGAAACAAATGCGCTTCATGAATGAAGAAGGCTAACAGTGGTAATAGATACACTCAGATAGAGACAATACTCAACTTTTGTTATTAAAACTTTGTTAACATTAAATGCAGAAACAAAACTACAATAATAGTTAAGATTTCTACTGACAATATGCAACATCAGTTTGAAAATAAGTGCAAACGTTTTATTTCACAGCTTCTTATGGTTATGAACTTCAGGTTATTGTCAAAAAGGCCATGTCTATTTCATGAAACTGCTGGCATTGCAGAGGAATATTTCCATAACTAAAGAAAGATGCATGCTCATTCATTGCAAACACGTTGCTGATTTTTTGTCATCAAAACTGGGTCATGCAGCACAGATATTTATCTATGTTATGGTGGAAAGATCAGCCCATAAATGAATACATTTTGCAGAACACATTTGCTGGTCAGAAAGCACTGTCTTCATCTGATGGCGATAATGTTGCCTGATGAACATTTAAACTAAACACATGAGGTGGAAGTAGAAGGAGTAGCATTACCATGTCCTTCCTGTATCTAATGCTGAGAGAATGAATGTCCCAAATGGAAAAGCCCCAGATGGAAACATAAAATGTGTCACAAAGAAGAAAAAGAATAAGTTTAGGATAAGAGAAAAATTCGAAAAATCAGCAGGAAGATAGTATAAAAGGAGCTTCATTTTGATAAGGGACTCTAAGATGTAGATATCATGACCTTGACAGTGCCATGGTCAAAGTAGTCATAGATGTCATGAGAGTGTTGAGCCAATGTGCAAAGCAGACCACTAGTTAGAGACTACTATGTCAGCTATAATGAGCAAGAAACCCTTAACTAATAATGTGACATATGCATATCGGGACTTCACTTCAGGCAGCAAACTGGAACATGACCAGGTGATGAAGAAACATTGGATACTGCAGTCATGAGCAAGGATGTTAAGCAATCAGCATCCAGAGAAAAGCCTGAGAATTCCTTTGGGAAGATTATAAAAAAGAATGCTTCAAAAACTTTGTGGTTACTTAGTACCAGTAATACAAATCAACAAAAGGCATTGAATGGGGAAGTAAATGTAAGAAGTAGGGGGAGCACAAAGGTATTCAGAAATAGGAAAAAAAGAAACGGAGGATCTTGATATAGGTAAGGTCATGGCATGTGAAATATGAAAATAGCTACAAAGTGATACGGAGATGAAGTATATTGGAAGGAGAAAGAAAAGAGGTCAGTAACACAGAAAGAATGTCTAAGAAATGCACATGTAGTAGTTTATGGCAATGTCTTATTTGTTTTTTCATGTAAACTATTTTCGTAAGTATTTATATACTGTGGCAGAGGGTAGGAAAACTTAACAGCAAGATAAACCACAAGTGGAAGGTGAAATACTACAGTGCAGTGATACAGACAGATAAAGCCCTGACCGCGACCCAGGTAACCTGAGTTTGATTAGTGGATCAAATGTGCTGGTAGGGAAGGATGAATGTGCCCATTCTGTGGGACACTAGATGGTAAGTCACTTAAAGAATCCAGACTAACAAAATGTGTGGATGCTATGGGAGCAATGGGTGTTAACTGAAAGTATACAAAAAAACAAAAAACAAAAAAAAACGCTACAGGCTTGAATGAGTTAAGGAGCACACATATATTCAGAGATGTTTTTGTAGAGGTTTTGCATCTGTAATGGGGTTGGCTAAGTGAGTTGATACAGGTCTACCCTGATGTACCTCTTTGTATTTAGGCCATACTGTTTCACAGATGAATAGGATTTAATACTGAAGTTGCGGTCCACTGATCTAGAAGCTTGGCTAATATAATCCTATGTCTGCATGCATTACTGCTCATGAAATTGTCTTGTAATTATATACAAATAGGGAAAGATATGTATTATTTAGATGGGAGTGCTAGCATGTTTAATAACCTAGGTAGTCTAATATCCAGACACAAGTGAAAACATAACACTGTTAAGGATCTGAGACTGCACTCTGCAGAATCAGCAACTACAGAAGTGGATTCGAGAGAGTCTGAATTGGAAATGTGTAAGAAATTCTCATCCATTTCACCTAGTAGACAAAGATATGAAATAAAACGTATTTAATTGCCAGCAGACTGTTTACAATTTTTTGAGGTCATATTATAGTAGAAATTGTTACTAATGTGTTTTGTTTTTTTTTTGCTTCCACATACTACCTTGTCACAGTGAATTTCATTACCAAATCATGAACATAAAAATAGATGTTACCATTTAAAGCTGCAGTATTATGAAGTCTGTCCTGAAGTAACAAAACATCATATCTTCCTAGCTTTAAAAGAATCATCTAACAAAGCATTCATCCCCTAGTAGGAGTATTAAACCCATTTTCTTTCCATTTTAGTGCCATTTTTAATGACAGCATTTTAGTATATGGCAATGTCAAGCTCTGAAAACACTCAACATCTTTGTGTACTCATAAGAAAAGAGGAAATAATTTCAGCTAACTCTAAAACTAAATTAACAAGACTTGGTTTAATTAAATATTCAGCCCTAAGTTGGTGTTGTGTGTTTCTGGTACCAATTTTACTTTGATTTATAGTTTCAGTTGTTCTACAGTTTTATTTGCATTGTAAATTAACAAGGCCTCAGACTCAGACAGCCTTCCCACTGTAATCTATACGTTGCTTCTATCTCATGCTATAGGTCTGTTTTTGGCAAGCATGTGATCATTTAGTAGACTCTGGTCTCACTCCTCTGTCATGCAGATGTTCAGTCAGTACTCCCCCATACTGAAACCAGGTAACTCAAGAATCATCTGATAACTTTATATTTATTTGCCCTCTTAACTATAGACTGTAAGATATTTGCTGCCATCTGTGCAATTCTCCTACCCAAGTTAATTCATGTACACTGTGATGGCTTTGCAAAGGGAAGACACATATGGTCTAATGTACTGAAGGCTGTTGTTTGGTTAGAACCTGTATGGAGGTTTCTAGACCTTTTGGCCCTATTATCAGTAGATAAGAAAATAATTTTGATTATTTTCGGCAGATCTACCTCTTTTTGGCACTTCGAAAATATTGGGTAGTATTCATAGTCATTACATGGGCACATATCAGTGCTGTCCGCTAATGATAGCAATTAAGCCATGATTCATGGAGCTCACTTATGCTAACAAGCAATCACCAGGAATGAGCATAAGCAAATGACCTCATAATGACATGTAAATGAGAAAGTATGTAACCCAGCCTATACTAATGGAATAGTCTCTCACCTGTATGTGATTCATACTGGAATTTTCCCACTTTTATGCACGATCCACAGATACATGATATAAAAAGGAGACTTGCCAGCCCTATCTACTTTACAGTCTGTGGAAATGCTGCCACCTGCTCCTAGCATTGCTATTTCTGGGTGTGAGTTGCTTGTCTTGGCCAAACCAGCACTCACTGGCCAAGAAGGCAGAGATATAGGCAAAGGATAACTCACTTTAACTTTGATAATCAAGAAATAATTGATTAGGTTCAGAGTGGTCAGGGACATTAAAAATCCCTATGGATACTAAGGTATGTATAACCCTCACTATACTTGCCACAGGGACCTTCCAGAAACCGAATGTGGACACATTTGGAATCTCATAGGCTTCTGCCTCGAGAATACTAGAGCATTTCCATGATGTATTCAAGACACATGTGGATCAGTACACCTATTTCCCGGTATCACCTCAGGACCTAGCCAGAACTATGTATGACTTTTATGGGGTGGCACATTTCCCCTGAGATACTTGGTGCAGGGTGAATTTTTCACCAACAGAAAGGGCTACCATTTCATCAACTGCCAGCTAGTGTATGATGCTTGTGGGTGCATCATCAATGTCTCTGCCCAGCATACTGGCAGTGCATATGATTCCCATATCTGACACACTAGCTCACTCTATCACTTCATTCTGCATGGAAGGATGCCCAGTTGTCCTCTTTTTTTGGGGTAAATAGAAATTGTTTTTTCTTTTTTTCTATTTTATTTAAGTAGTTATTAAAGGTAAAAATGTACTGTTGAATAGTAAGCCACTTTACATTTGAGGTGATGCTGGAGGCATGGCTCATAACACCAGTGAGAAATCAAAGTGGAGCTGCAGAAGAGACCTATCACACATCCCTGTGCCAGATTGGTATTGTCACTGAGAGGGTCTTCAATCTCCTAAAGAGCCATTTCAGGTATATGAATGAGGCTGGTGGTGCCCTTCAGTATGACCCAACTACTGCATGCAGGATGTTTAATGCATACTGTATTCTGCACAAAATGATCATGTGCTGCTCTAGTGGTGAAGTGACCCATGCTGTCACTGCAGCTCCTGTTTCCACTGCTAATATGACTAATTATGACCAGCTGGCAGAAGTAGTAAGCAGTCCCATGTGGCATGTTCATGCATAGCATATGGCAGCACAGGTAAAGGGGAGTTATGGACCATGATATTCAGGTTGGTGTCGCCTTTCTTGCAAAAAACATAAAGAGAATAATTCATACATGTACCTATATCTGTAGGCTATGCTGTGTGTAGTCATACTGTCACTATTCATCTGACATTTTCTCTCACTTTAAAATACTTTATTGTGTTTATTTCAGAACAGTTACTCATATTATTGTTTGTAAAAGTCATGCCTGAATGTTCACCGAGTCCTCTTCAATGATGTCATAAGGCATCATATGAGGAATAATCACATTTTAACTGTTTTGCACAATGCATTCTGCTGATATCATGTACCTAAGTATGCATTTACTGCATGCCCTCAGGTGGTTATAATTATTAAAAAAACTGTTAATTCAGCATTTACTATGAGTTCAAACACTACATTTGAATGAAAACATATATTGCTGTTTATACTATGCAATGTTTTCTCATTTTAAGTATGTTGTGTGTTGAGGTACTGCACATCAATTATTTTATTTTGTCATACACAATGCTTTGTGTATTCAGAGACAAACATATAATTTGTGCAGTAATGAGGGTGAAGTGGCAGCAGTGTTTGTTTGCATAGCAAGATATTAATTTTGTTTTGTAATTTTCTTATTAGTGTATCGTTGAAAACGTATGTACTTCTGCTTTGAAGTTGTAGGTATCTGCCATCTGTATCAATGTCAGTTTATACACCATTAATGGTGTTAATCTCTACAATCTTATGTTATGTAATGACATACAGCTTACTTTCAACAGCTCCATGAGGTTTTTAGTAGTACCATTACATGGATGAAATGCATAGATATGGAAAGTGTTGTACGCCCCCCTTTATCTTATTTATTTATTTTTCAGAACTTTTTCTATTTTGAGTAAGACACTGACTTGTGTTTGCGATGGTGAAATTGTAAGTAACAGAAATGTCACACATGAATCACAGTAGGTCAATGTCAAATATGTCACATACATCTTTTGAAGATAGGCTATGTGATAGTGGAAGTGACTTTGAAGAGGGACTGCCATGAGAGAAGGATAGTGAGTTGGTCCAAAGTTGTGACCAACTTGACGCAGTTGATCCTGCAGTCAACGATCTGACAGTACTGCGGGAATGTGATCAGGACCTCAAATGAGATGTTCTGCTTGGTGTAGTTGAATGCTAATGTGGTCTGCATGAAATCTGATGTGCTTAGTTCCCCCAACTAATTATAGTACTTACTTGAGAAGTACTTGTAGTGTCATGTGATCTATTCAACATGTCTGGATTGTACCTCATCCTCTTCCCCTTCCCAGATTGACTTCTGCTTGTCTGATATGTCCTAATTAGTGTACAAATGGAGGTGTACACAGATGCTTGGTTTCCCACCTTACTATGCATCAGTGTGAACATGGCATTATCCTTACTCTGGAAGTCCTTTTACCTATCTTGAAGGACTCCGACCATTTCCAGCTAACTGTTTGTGGCAGTGATCTGAGCCCAAATAATTTCACGGCACATTTGCAGCTGGGCAGCCAGTGCTTTACGTGGTTCCTGGGGTAGCTGTAACAAATTCTTGCACCTGGTTCCCCTTTGTAAAGGTGTCACTGTGGACATTGTTGCCTCTGAATGTCTACCATCATCCTCAAAATGTTCCTCTGGGTTTGGAGGCACAGGTGTGGAGGTGCAGGGGTTCTCTTCCTGTACGAGGGTGAGTGTAACCTGCTTGATTTGGTGATGCACTGTCACTTCCTGCAGACTTACTAACATGTTGTGGGGTGTGCAATCCTACCATTACATTTGGGGACAGCGTGTCACTTTCCTTGGGTCTCCTCATAAATATAACAATATCATCATCATCATCATCATCATCATCACCAACAGCCAGTCTGATGTTGATAGCCTCAAAATTAATTGATATAGTGGAACTGATTTTTTCTGCTGCTGACCCTGTAAAAATAAATGGAATATATTGCTAACAAAGGACTAGCATACACTATTGCAAGCTTATTAAGGAATTGTGGAGGACATTTACCATGCACACTGCCTTAATTATCATTCTGTATAGATGTAGGAGGTTCACCAATTACAGTAATTGCCATGCAGTTAATGTAATTATTCCTTGTCAGTATTAATTTCTCTATATAAATATATGTTACTGTTTTTAAACCAGTCTTCCTGAGCAGATGAGTGTTGATGCTGCAAATGTCTATAACAGCCAGTGTCCACACCACCTCTGATTATTCCAGTGCTATTATCATCTGTGTAATAATCATCCCTACAGATGGAGAAGAGGTATTCCTCATCTGTTGTTTATGGGATAATTGTTGGAGGTTTCCTAAATACTTGTACATGCAACTGCATTCTGTCTCGTCTTGCTTCTATCAAGTCCTGCCATATCATTTGCCCTCTTCTTGCACTGCATTAATTTGTGGTTTCTGCCACCCACTGCATTAATGTCCAGGACAGCTTGATTCCAGACTTTTGTCCTCTCGGCTTGTTTAGGCCCCCCTTTACCAAACAGACATTTCCCATGCATCCTAAGGGCAGCCATGAGAATGTGATTTTCCTCATGACTGAAGCTGTCCTTTCTCTGCTTTGATTTCATGTTTTGCATCATTACTGTACAATGAAAAAAAGGCCACAGTCATACACAAAAAACTTTGATGTAATCATCATTCAAGCAACATGACAATGTGTATGCCTTCCATCCTCCTATAAAAAAGTTAACACAAACCACATAATTATACATACATGCAAAATTTCACTATAACAAAGAAAAGTTGTGCTATACTAATTTCTGCAATATCATTCTCAACAATAAAGCAATCACGAATTGTAACAGATTTCTTTCCTTAGCCCCTAACATTTTCATGTACTATCATTTTTCGTTCTTCAATAATGCTCAGAAATCTTAAGTAAGGGCACACTTATGTTCAACCAAACAACACATCAACACATCTTTTCTAATTCTGTACTTCACAATTAAAACACATATGTATGCACAATCACTACATAACATCAAACTAATGATTTTATCAGCGGTCACTAATCATTTCTCACTGCTGCTGTAATGATTTCCCACTTACAAATAACAGCTTTGCACTGTTCATTAAAATCATGATAATGTGCCCATAATATCAGTAAAATAAATGTATCTACAATGTAACAAAATAGTTTTATATCATTTTAAGTGTTTCACATTAAACTTTAATGTTTTTATTATTTTTTCTTTCTTTAAGAAGCTGTTTCCTAAGACATTTGCCTTCTAACTTCAGTAATTAACTCATTTTTAGCTGCTCAGGAATGCAGTCCTCAGCATTTCCCAGCTTGCTGCAGAAATGCGTGGAGAACCTTAGATATACTTACATCTGAATATATTTAGAAAACCCAAAATAGAGTCATATGTATTTAGTTTGTAAAAGTGTAATCTCTGCCCATCCATCATCATCTGGCACACCATCTTGCTTCAAACAATACTTAATAAATGTTGGTCGTCACACTTAAAATATGTATTGATGCACCCCCGACCAAAAAAAAAAAAGAAAACATAAAGAATATTAGTGTAGTTATAATTAAGTTATAAATGGCATTCAGGTGTAATACTTCCAAAAAGATAGCTAAGGCAAGGTACAGCAACAGTAGCAATTATATATAATAAAAAATAAAAATGATTATCAACTACTGTTTTATGCACCATATAAATGAAATGAGAATGTATTCCTTTAAAAAATCTTTATGTGACACAGCATTTTGTGTTAAACCAAAATTGCCAATATTAACAGTACATACTTTAATGTCCCTGCTGGTTAGCTGGGTTTGGTTAAGGCATATCACACCTCAGAGGGACTGGTTATAAATTTGCAAAGCACAGCCCTGCTCATGCTTTCTTCATTCTGGTTCTGGCATTTCTATTCATGGCAGCACTCCAAGCTGGTCTGGTAAGGAGACCAGAATCATGGTCTGCTTTCTTACAGAGCCATAACTAGAAAAGTTTGAGGCATGCAAAAGAGGTTCATACTGGAAAAAGACAGATATCTGCCAGAAGTTGGGAGAGAACCTAAAATCATTGACAAGGATAATTTACTCTGGCCAGCAAAGCTGTCAGAGGTACGACGATCTACAGAAGTGTAGGCCTGACCATCTGTCTGAATGGGTTGACCATGCAGAGGCAAAAAAAGACAGAGTTCTATAGTAAGTATAAAATTATTTTTCTGTGGGTCATATTAAACATAGGTTAAATACAGGTTTAAAAAATATAAGGAATTTGTATAATAAAAGTATTATTTGCTAGAATAAATATGTGTACCTGCAAAAATGTATCTGTAATGTTATATTAATAACGCAAAAGTATGCATCAACATATCTGTACACAGAACTGCATTTGACTACAAACACATGGAATGCTTAAATAATAACATAATTGTCTATATAAATAAAAATGTGACATATGTCTGAGTAAAATAATAACCTGCATATATTTCTCTAAAAAAAATCACAAATATAGATCTGCATGACTACACTTAACCACTACTTATTTGTACATTTATAGAGAAAGCAAAAAAAGTTTGCATTTCCCTATTTTCATTTAGTATTGCGTTAACTTAGGTAGTAGTTAAATTACATGCTGACAGTTTGTATAGGCCAGTAAATAATTATTATTATCGTAGTTGTACAACAAAGTAATTTCTTTCACAATTATATATGCATGTACAAGATGGCTGAAGTCACTCAGACACCACACCCTAGTCAAAGTGGAGGTTAGAGGAGGGGGTGGGGATTGCTCTGTCAAGTAAATCTACAGCAAATAATTAAGTGAGAAATTACAACATTATTACCTCTCGTCTCTATCACTTCTGCACACATTTTAAGTTGTCCCCGATATGCTTAGAATTGAAAACTGTTAAGCATACACTTTTGTACAGCTGAGGAAATGAAACCTTCCCTGGCTTGCTAGATTGTTCCATGAGTCTGTACATTCTAGCTGAGAGACTGTTACATGAAACTGTATTATTTAAAAATAAAACTATTCCATCAAAACTGTATTTGTGTTTCTAACTTACAGTAAAGGGTTTTTAACAAAGTATTAGAATTCAGATACTAAGATATATATTTCAACAAATGCATGGTAAGCAAATACTGCAGTGAATGGAATAGCTTAGAAAAAATAATTGTATAATTAACGTTAACTGAAAAAAAAAACATGAGGTACAGGTAAACAAGAATTGCCTTATGTCTCCTAATTGCTGAAGAACAAATCTCCTAAAATGGAAGACAGCAGGAGAGGCACATAATAAGACAGGTTGAGTTCACTGGTAAGCCTAAATAAAGGAATAAATGGAATTGTTTCTCATTTCATTAATAAAAAAAAAAATATATATATATATATATATATATATATATATATATATATATATATATATATATATATATATATTTAAATATGAGGAAATAATTAATAATAATTCATACAGAATTTTAACTGAAACACTGGAGTATATTCAGTACCTTACTGCAACCAGGAGTAAGATATGTCAATACATTATTTCTTTCTTTATTTAAAATTTATTTATATATTTATTTACTGACGCAGCATTGCTAACTGATTTTAGTACTATATATAAAGACATAATTAATAGAGAATGTTAACTAAAGTATTAAAGTACATTCAGTACATTACTGCAAGCAAGAGTGTGAAATATGTATGTATATAAGTGCAGTATTTTGTATTTAACTAACTTACAGAATGTATTTATAAAGGGTGTTTCAGTGCAATATATTGCAAACAAATGCATATCAGGCACACATATGATCATTATGCTTGTGTAGTAGACTGCAACATGTAAACCCCCACCATTATTTGATAGCAAACACTGCCCTGACAAGTAAGCATAATTACTTACAATAAAATTCACCACAAAGTCTGCATAGGCACTTTCCATACAGTTTCAAATGAAAGTCTACAGAAGCACTTCTCATACATTCTTGTTTTATTTCACTAAAGATTTATAAAATAAAAATGCTTTGAGAAAAGAAATTGAATGTGAACATTTATTGAAATGTGTTGTGTGTATTTTCTCTTTTGTCTCTCCCTGTTTTTCTTTTTTCTCTGTTGTTTTAATTATGCATTCCTTTGTCCTGTTATTATTTTCTTTCCCTCCTATTTCTGTTAATTTTTTTACAGATTGAAACGCCCTTGATGTGACCCGTACATGTACTTCGCAGGTTAGGGAGCACACATATTCTGTCTATTTGGGGACATCCTCACTGGTCAGGGCAGTAGCATCAGTCCTGCAGGCAGCCTAGCACCTGGCAGCCTTGGAAGTCTCACTGAATGGGGGCGTCAGGACTTGGTTGAGCCATGCTGGAGCAGGTAGTTGACAGGCAGATTCAGCCTGTTGAAGCCTCACTTCAGAGTGTTGAAGATATGCTGTCCCAATTGCTTCTGACCACCTAACCACACAGGTCCCTACTCTACCAACATCAGGATCCTCCACTGCACCACCATCTGGTAGTAGAAGCATTTTGAGGCTCTGTGGGCTGGGACTCCTGCTGGTGCTTCTTCAGCCCTTCTTCCCTTATCCTTTCACCTACACCCTCTTACCCATTCCTTAGTTAAACTGCTCTATTGTATATTAAAAATAGGAGCATCTATCCCTGGCAAAAAGCATTGTGCCCCTCCTTTTCCCCTCCTCCACCACAACACTCTTGATTTTTTCCTTCTGTGTTCCTCCCTTTGTTGTTTCTCCCATTTTCTAGTTTTTCCCATCTCCCCCTTTATACTCTTTAATGAAAACCTCAGTGTCCACATAAGGATACCATTAAACAAAACATTTTAAACTCTTTATTTTTTAAAAAATATTAAAAAATAAACGCTGTGCAGCCTTCCACCTACTTTAAGTTTTTCAAGTTCGACTGCCATCCGCAATATCCAAATACATAAGAAGTTATGTGAAGCCGACGGCTTTTACATAGCACTTTGTATTTACTTAATGCCTAACTTAAGGTACCATATACTTTTGTCTTAAGTGGGTGCATTTTTCAAACTGGCTTTGGTTTTTCTTATTCATTGCTATGTAGCTGTGAACTCCTGGACTCTGAATACCATTGATTGTCAGCTATCATTAGGCAGTAAAGGAGCCTCCTTTTCAATACAGACTGTAGAAGGGATGTTAAACACTACCAACTCTGTATCCAGACTTGAATCAAGTCCATCACTTTTGGACATTGCCAACAGTGGTTTCCTCCACATGGAAAAAATTATAACAAGCATTCAGGAGTATAGAATAACCCATGGATATATATCCATGAAAACATTTGCTATTTTGAGGAAGACAAGATCCAAAAGGGAGATATCTGACTAGTCTCAAGATACAAGGCCAGATTTCAAAAATGTTGCTCTTTGTGTAAGTCTGCCCTGTTTCTGAAAGTCTTGCTTTCAGTATTAGTGACTTATTTCAGTGTGAAGCCTATTTATAAACAGGTTTACACCAGGGGCCAGATTCCAAAATATCTGTTTCAGCACCTCAACTTAATGAGTGCTGATGAGCTTGCTAAAATACCTCAAAATGGCTGATTTAGGGACTATAGAAGCCTAAACATATTTAACTCGATCTGTTTCTTTTCTTGTACTCCTGTTCCCACTTTTGTATACCTGGCTTACTGTAACTATTTCCTTCTTCAATGCAATCCCTCTTTTTTTTTTTTTTTTGCTTTTCCCTCTTTGATAACTGTTACTTCTCACACACATCCAGATACATAGTCCATGTCAAATCTGCAATCACTGTCAAATGTGCCATTACTATACATCAAATATTGTTCTTACTCTCAAAGGGTCTATTATAATCTATTTCTTTTTCTCTTACTAAATATTTTTTGGAACTTTTCTCCTAGGACCTCCACTGAAATGTAATTTTGCATGATCCAGTCAGCTCTTCCTAGGAAGTAAATGCAAATAAATAAATAAATAAGTAAATAAATATTGCAAGTCTCAGATGATTCCCTTAGCAATATAGTATGGCAAATGTATTGACCAAATGTATGTTACAGAACCTTGAACAGCTCAAAGACATAACACACAACGTAATGCCTGTTACTGTATATAGATCATGCAGGAAGAATCCTACCTGCCTCGATAGCATATAATAAGTGGGGGGGAAAAGACTTTCAGTTGCTTATATGATAGTGCAGTGAGAGCTCTCTTATCCTGTATTTATAGCTTAGATTTGTTATTCTCAGTATTAAGCATACTTGTGAAGTGATAATCTCCGAAAGGAGTAAATAACTAGAGAAGAGGCAGTAGCAGCAATAAAAATAGAAGGTGGTCTGGAGGTACTCCAGTTAGATTATTTAAAGTATTAAAACAGTATTACAACATAGCAGAGAAAGTAGACAGAGTATGTTCATGTATACGGACAGGCAACACCAGCAGAAAAAAAAAGAAGTGATAACTGTAAAGACAGCTGGCAATATAGCAGCTGCACCACTCTGTACACTTCTGGACATTTAAGTTTTGCCAGTGCATAGGATGGACTCAGTACAAAGGGGGCACCAGAACCAGTACACAGCCTAGACTGTAAAAGCATAATATCTAGCATCATGAAGACAGGAGGCACAGGAATATCTGACAGAAGTACTTAAGTACATCAGAGAAATCTGTAGAGTGCAAAGAAGAGTACAGACATTTAAAAAATAAAGAAACTCACCTCGAGCTTTGCTATCAAAGTACATTTCTTTGAATGTATTCCTCAACCGCACAACAAAGTGGCTATGATTAGTGACCTGATCATAATCCTTTATATTATTACCTATATTATCAGTATAAGAAGGTTGTTTCATTTCTTGATTTCAGAGTGTAGTTATTATGCTCCATGAATTATAGTCTTCTTCCTCTGTACTGGAAGGAAATGAATTCCTGGTAAATTAATTAATCTATAACTGTATAACCAGCTAATGCATCTGCCACTCTATATGACCTATATGTCCTGTACTCAATTGTTTAGTAGCAGTCCACTATGAAATGAAATGTGACATGGTTCTGTGTTCTGCCATCACTACCTTTATTCCAGGGTAGCTCTCCTATTGGTCATCCTCTATTCTGCTTTGAATAACAATTCTCTTTTACGTTTAACCATGACCTACCTCTGTGGAGTTGAGGTGCATATGCTAAACTTCTGACTCCCTAGATTGCTATGTTTTACTGACTGGTGCAAATTTCTCCTAGTTCTGTCTGCTTTTATCTTAGCTTTTCATTTCTTCTACGTGCCATGTTAATCCTGCTCAGCCTGGACTCATTTATCACATTTTCTCTGCTTTCATTAAATTATATTAGTTGTGCTTTCTGTGTAAATGTTTATTTATTCCACTAATGTTGCCTTGCCCAGATTCTGTTCTTCTTTATCAGCATTAGACTATGTACGATTATTTTCCCTGTTTTGTCTAGGACTAAGTTAAACAATTCCATCCCTGAAGGGTACACTCATCTCCTTTTATTAGATATTTAGTAGTTTTATTTTATCTTTGTTGGTTTGTATGGTTTGTCTGAAGCTGAGTTTATAAACTTAGCTGCAAAGAGTTAGGGGAACAGCCAGTACTCTGATATCTGCATCTGAGCCATTCAAGGCTTATAACCAAAGATAATACTATTGTTTCTCAAATTTATGCACTTGCTAACTGTTTACTGTTTTGATGATTATTTCTGCATTTTTACTGTATTTTTTGCCTGTTTTCAACTATCTTCATTTACCTTCTGTTCTGGGCTCGTTTATTTTGTTACCATAGACTAGCCACAGATTTTGCTGTGTCTAGTTCTGCTTGTTTTGAATTGAGCACTAATCCCCAGCAGACTTTTTCTGGAGAGGGCCCTCTGCAACCTTGTGGCAGGAGTGTGCAGCTAAAGACCCATCCGTTGAAGCTCATTGGTCTAGGTCTTTGTTCTGAGCTTTCGATTAGCTATATTGCCCACAAGTAAGGTTTTTTCATTTATTTTAAAAGCCATGCATTTGTACTTGTTTAAACCAAGCTCTATTGAGTTAGGTGACCAGTCAGTACTATGATATCTGCATCAGAGCCATATGAGGCTTACAACCAAAGATACTTTGTTAGCATAGGCTAGCCACATATTTTGCTGCATCTAGTTCTGCGTGTATTGAATTGCGCACTAATCCTCAGCAGACTTTTTGGGGAGAGGGCTCTCTGCACCCTTGTGGCAGGAGTGTGTGGCTAGAGACCAATCTGTTGAAGCTCATTGGTCTAAGGCTCTGTTCTGAGCTTTTCAGTGGCTATTTTGCTCACCAGTAAGTTTTTTTTTATTTATTTTAAAATCCCCATGTTTGCTTGGGTTTGAGCTTGTTTAAATCAAACTCCACTGAGTTAGGTGACAAGCCAATACTCTGATATCTGCATCTGAGCCATCCAAGGCTTACAACCAAAGATAAGACTATTATTTATTGAATTTCTGCACTTGCTGTTTGTCACTGTTTTGCTGCTTATATCTGTATTTTTACTGTATTTTTTGCCTGTTTTCAACTATCTGCATTCACCTTCTGTTCTGGGCACTTTGACTGTGTTACCATAGACTAGCCACATATTTTGCTTTGTCTACTTCTGCTTGTTTTGAATTGAGCACTAATCCCCAGCAGACTTTTTCTGGACAGGGCCCACTGCACCCATGGGGCAGGAGTGGATGGCTAGAGACACAACCACTGAAGCTCGCTGATCTAAGGCTCTCTTCTGAGATTTTGATTGACTATTTTACCCACCAGTAAGCTTTTTTCATTTATTTTAAAATATGCACATTTGTGTGGGTTTGAGCGACACACTACATTGCACACTATCGTACACTAGTGAGCAGTTTTGATTACCATTGGTGACTATAGTAACAAACTTCTGCTCATTACATTTTCCCTTAGTTGTGGTCTGTACTCTAGTGGGAAATTTTTGTGGTTGTCTTTCCCTGACCAGTCTATTGACCAGTACAGCCTCCGAGCTATGATCACTAGTTCTTCTCATCAGTACCAGTAGACTATCCTCTCATAGGATCCTCAACTGGTCATTTCTAGTCAAACTCCCTTACTGACCCTACCATTTGCCTAGCATTATGAAAGACATTACCACACCAGTTCTCTAGCAAATCTGGTTGAATTAGTCATCCTGAGGCAATGTAGCAATTGCCTCATATACACTGACAACTCACTTCTTTTAAGATACTCCAACATGCGGGAGGTACATCTATATAAAAAACACAGAATCAAAGCTCCCTCACTCACCAGTCAATACACCTGACCCTAAGCAATTTGTCAGCGCTCACATCTCACTACCTTCACTTACAACAAAACCAATACATTATCCCACATATGCAGAGATCCTTCCTAAAAATCTACCCAGAGCACAGAGACCTCCCAAATACGAGCACACTACACATAGTACACTTGCAGAGAGACACAGATGTGACACTGACCAGGTATGGTAAGGAGAAGGTGATGGTTAGCTGTCTGTCAGGGTCCAAAACATCACACATGCACTCGAGTCTGTCAGCAGCAAGTACTGTTATGACTTGTTTATAGTCCATTTTGGTGTGAACGACTTGAAACATACCTCTCTGGATTATATAAAGAGAAACATGACTGAGCTCTCTGATTATGTGAACCAGGCAGGTATGCCCCTAGTCTTAAGCAGTATATCACCCTCGCCTAGGATGATACCGGAATACAAGAAAAAGATGATTGACTTCAATAATTGGCTGAGATTCTGGTGTCATTCCAAGGGGATCCAGTTCCTGTCAGGCTGGGATGATATGGTTGATAGACCTTGATGCTTTGCTAGAGACAGTTTTCACCTGTCACCCCTAGGCTTTCAGCTTCTGGCAAAGGCTATTGCTTCCCACAGTGCCATTTTTAGGCAATGACACAAATACAAAATTTCCAATGTAAATTGCTCCTCAAAAACCAACATCAGGGTCATGCTGTTAAACACTAGGAGTCGAAACCTAAAACTGCACTCGGAGGCTGTCCTCACCTTGGAGGATGCTGATGTCTGTTCAGTTACAGAGACCTGGTTCAAGGCTGTGGAAAGCACCCCAGCCATACCAGGTTACAACACTTTCCACTTGCTCAGACCATCAGACAAGAGTGGAAACTCCAGGGGAGGAGGAGTATCAATTTTTATTAAAGACAAATACACCTCCAGACTGGTAAGACTGAATGAGTCCCTCAAACTGCTCCAAATACAACTTATTGTTGGTAAAACCCCTCTCCAAATTATCACCAGTTATAGGACACCCCCATGAACCAGGACACCCACAATTCCTACCTGGACCTCCTGGATTTACTCAGTATACCACCAAAAACCCTAGCTTTGGGAGACTTTAACTACCCATCAATAAATGTGTCTAACTACACCTGTACCAATGCACTCACCTAGAGATTCTTGAACTTTGTAAACTCAAATGCTCTGGACCAGTTAGTTGACACCCTCACTAGGGGCTCAAACGTTCTGGATCTTGTACTTATGAACATGGGTGATCACTGTACCACCGCAAGTGTGCAGTCATCTCTGGTGAGATCTGACCACAGGTCAGCCACAATAGAAGTAACAATCGTGACTGACCCACCCCCAGCTGAAACTAGACTAAAAAATTTCTCCAACGATAACTACAATCTTTTATGACAATATTACTAGTTTCATAGCTCCTGTCCCTACTGATGGCAAGGATACTTATGCTGAGGTTTACACCAAAGCTTTGTATAAATACCTTCACAATTGCTTTGACTCAACTGTATTCGACAGGATCAAAGTAAGTTCCTTATGAAAGAACAAGCCCGCTTGTTAGATGTCTGCCATAAACAGGCTATATAACAGGAGAAAAAACTGCTGTCTAAAAGCAATAAGAGATGGTCCCCAAACTCAAAGAACTCCCTCCTCAACCTAAATAAGCAAGTAAGACACCTAGTGAAAAAAATGAAAGCTGACTATGAATCTAAATTGGCCATACATGCATGCATCAAGTGCTGTCCTCTCTACTCAGATGGATAGGTCCAGGTAGGCATTGTGGGTGTCCTGGTTCATGGAGAGAGTCATATAACTGGTGATAATTTACAGTAAGTTGTACTTGAAGTAGTTTGAGGGACTCACTCAGTCTTACCAATCTTGAGGTGCATTTGTCTTTAATAAAAATTGATACTCCTCCTCCTTTGGATTTCTTTCTCTCATTTGATGGTATCCATAAGGCATTCCTTGGGTATGTCCACAACCTCAGAGCAAAATCCCTGATTTGCACAGAACTTGTTGTAAATGACACAACATATACTGAATTTGGTGATATTGCTAACCTGCTGGTGGATAGGTAGTGAGAACTTCTCTCCCCTGTCACTGCCCCATATATCACAATACATCCCTCCTACATGTCCTCCCTCTGGAACAGGTCCTTAATGCCCTTTCCAGGACTAAAAACATGGCCTCTAATGAGACAATACAATATCCCTGGTTGTGTCCTAAATTGCTTAAAGAAAGAGTTATTTGCACCTTTGGGTACTCTCTTTAACTGCAGTTTAAGCACCGGGTATGTTCCTGCAGACTGGAAAAATGCCACTGTCATTTCCTTCCACAAAGGGGATTATTCTGCTGCCCCCAGAAATGACAGACCCATAAGTCTGACCAGCCTCATATACAAGGCCTTGGAGAGAATCATCATGGACTTTATGAACAAGGATATAGGAAACCTCCAAACACTAGACCCATCCCAGTTTGGCTTTGTTAAAGGGAGATTGTGCCTACTGAACTTGGTGGACATCATCGAGACAGTCACCAAAGCCCTGGATGAGGGCAAAACTGTACATACTGCCTATATGGACATAGCAAAAGCCTTTGACACCATTCCAGAGTCAGGTATCGCTGACAAACTTACCCAACTGAATGGAAACCGGTATATAGTCAGTTAGGTTGAAAACTGGCTCACCAATAGAACACACACAGTTAAAATAGAGGACTCCTCATCCACCTATAGACCAGTAACCTGTGGAGTGCCACAGGGCTTAGTGCTGGGGCCCTTATTGTTTGGAATTTACTTTTCAGAACTACAGGTCAAAACAAAGGGTGTGTGGATAACAAAGTTTGCAGATGACTGCAAACTGAGACTGTCATTGAATCCCCTAGAGACATTGACACCTTCCAGGAAGGTCTTACCCAAATCAACCTCTGAGGTCTCTCCAATTGCTGGAGGTGCCTGGCGTGGTACATACCAAAGTGGGCATTATGCTGTATAATTGTTTGATAAGGGAGGAGTACAGGGGGGTTATAACTTCTTTTTTTCTGAAGGCAATGGCCTTATTAATAAGATGGGCAATGTTGAAGGTTTTCCTTACCACTTTAGAAGCATGGTGGTCAAAGGAGAGGTTGTGTTAACCTGTGTGCCCAGATCTCTTATGATGAATTGGGTACTTAAGGTGCTATTGTTAATATGGTACATTGCAGGGATGTCTCCCTTGCTGAAGGGGATGATAATGCACTTTTTAGTGTTTAACTTGAGTATGTGACTTTGGCCAGCCAGTCAACCTCAGATCCTGCCATAATGGAAATGCTACACATTAGCAAGTCAAATGGTACTCACTGCACATGGTCTAGTGACCTCAACATGAGAAGCGATATCAACAGGACCTGCTGGAGTGACAGGTTCATCTCTCAGAGGCTTCTCCTTTTCTGAAATAAGCTGCTAAACCTAGTAAAGCAAAGCACTTCATTGACCCTTTTCAAGTGTAATCTAGATAATTGGATAGGGAACCACAAATTCACCCCTAAGGTTTCACCTGCACCCCTTCTAAACAAGGGCAGCAGGTGTTGAGCTAGGTCTGCTAATGTCACCATTGCAAGAGATTAAATCTTGGCTCAGCATGTAAGGGCCATTAGCCTAGTAACCTCCTATGATCATATAATCCTATGATCATTGTAGCAGCATATCTGGAAGATTTATTGTGATCAAGTAACTTGTATTAGAGCTCCTTCATTTATGAGGGTTCTGTTCCTATTTATTTTATGTCTATATTTCTGACTGATACTTAAAGAAGCCTATCTAGGCTTAGTCCATTTCTAACAAAGTCCAGGACAGAAAAAAACTCTAACAACAGAAATGTTCACAAATTAACATGAACATGGCTGGAACTATTACAGCTTTGTTGAAGCTAAATAGAAAGGATACTATTGGCATTATGTACAATATTATACAAAACTCAAGGAAATAGGAAGACATTTAATGCTACACAAACTATCAGAACACAGGCTGGGATTCATAGTCAGGGTCCTGCTCAGCAACTTGCACTGCAGTGAATCATTCAAGTTGCTCTGCTTCAATATTTAGAGACTTATAGTCATTCAGAGTCTCAATGGAGCAACATCTCATTAACTGGGAATTTACATGACTATGAATCACTCAACAACTGGATGTACAAGCTGATTTAGGTACACTTTTCAATGCACTTGCATTGTTTCAGATAGTATTGTATTTTATTTGTTTTGCATTGTTTCAGATAGTAGTGCATTTTATTTATTTGTTTAATTGAATATTAATTGAATATTGTGGTCTCTGCCTATCTGCAGTTAACCTGCTAGAAGTGTGAACGGTGTAGCCATCTGGGTTCATTGGAGATTGTTTCTCTTCTTTTGAAGTTCTGTGTTAACTCTTAGCCTAAGGGGTCCCTCTTTGCTTGTGTTAATCACATCTCTGTGTATTTATTTCTGCTCAACATCTGAGCTGTTGGCTGGCTGTGATCTACCTACAATCAACTGGATGTACAAGCTGATTTAAGTACACTTTTCTGAGCACTTGCATTGTTTCAGATAGTACTGCATTTTATTTAGTTGTTTTTGTTTGTTACATTTGTTTGTTTTGATTTTTACATTTCTCTTTTATTAGTTGTCTGAAATCCCTTTCACATAGTTGTTCAAACAAATGAACAGTAGGATGAGATGGCGGAATGAAAGTGCTTCTCTTTCTTAATAAATTGTCACTTCTGTGGTCAACATTGAATGTTTCATTAAAAAACATTTTTTATTTCAAATTTATTGTATACATTTGTAAACTAATCAGCACACTAGCTATATCCATTTTAAATTCGGGTACAAAGATAAAGCCTCTCTTAAAGAGTGCCACAAGTTCAGGTGTAACATCCAAAGCACTAAAATCAAAAATTTTAAAACCATCACTATTATGTATAACAGGGAGAAATCACCAAGATCAATTAATGCATATTGTCCTTGTAATATTGTTTGTTGTTGATGTTGTACCAATTCGAACCCTTCCTCCCTTGCCACCATGGGGTTGCATTGTCCATCTTTTTGCCCTGGTAAAATTTGTTCTGATTGTCTAATAATTTGGAGTGCCTCAACAGGGGCTTTCCAAAAATTGCTTGTTTTGGGATATGTTTGATTCTTCATGTACCCTGTTATAGTCATATTCACCCCTATTATTGCTGTTGTTTGAAAATCCCAGACAATCTGACCCCTGGTGAACGTTTATATTTAAAATATTTGGCTTCTACTAAAGAATACTGTATCATGAAACCAGATAAGGGTGGGTGGGTTGTCATTATGACATACATATAGGCAAGATGTATGAGATTTGGAACGAAATACATACATAAGAACTTCCCACAATGAGATCAACATTGCCTATGCTACGATTGATTGGTGGCTGTTAGATGCACTATTTCAGGGGGAAATTGAAAAGGATGAATATGAATTTTTGACAATAGAAACATCAGTTATTCCATCCATCTTTGGTACTCCGAAGGTCCATAAAATGTTTCAAATCCCCCATTTAGACCAATAGTGGCAGCTGGTAGATCAAAAACTGATTCTCTATCAGCCTTTATTGACCATTATGTTAAGCATATTTTGGATTCACACATACATATTCTTAAAGATTCTTGGCATTGTTTGAATGTTCTTAAAAACACTAGTTTTGATGAAAATGTGTTGTTTATAACAGTGGATGTGGTAAATTTATTTACAACAATATCACATGAAGAAGGTATGGAATATTTCCATGAAGCTTTATGTGGCAGTGATAGATTAACTAATAATTATATTAATAATATCACTACTATGCTGGAAATGATACTTAAGAACAATTATTTGTATTTTGAAGAAGTGTTCCAACAAGTGTCAGGTGTAGCAATGGGTGCAAAATGTGCACCCATCTATGCTAATTTAGTTTTGGCAGAGTGGGAGAAAGATAATATATTAGGTTCATAGGTGTGTACTATGCTAATAGCCCTGGAACCTTTACAAGCCTAGCTCATAGGATTACCCTGGCATCATGCCACCTGATCTTAGTTCCCAGTGCCTCTGTCAAGTAGAGCCACTGGAGTGATCCCCGGGGTGAATTTTCTATTTCCCATCCACTCATCAAGATTTCTCTTGAAGAAGACCAGTGAGGTGCTCCGCTTGACATGTATGGGAAATATGTTCCATAGCATGGATAGTCTCTGGGTTATGAACCTGTCCCTCCAGCTTGTTCTGTTGATTGTGGTAATGAGGTTGAGGTCTCTGGAGCATGTGGTGCGGAGAATTTGGGATTTCCTTAGATGTAGCATTTTTAACACAGCTGGGTCAGACATGGCTTTGTAAGTCAAGCAGAGATCACCTCTAAGTAGGTGATATGAGACAGAGAATAGTTGGAGTTTTTTGAGTATGTCCATATAGGACAAGTGTTTAAGGCCTAGGATCCTCTTTGTGAGGTACTTTTGCGGCCTCTCCAGTTGCTGTAAGGTGTCTAGTGAGGTACATGCCAAATGGGGCATTGTACTCGATGACTGGCCTAATGAGGGAAGAGAAGAGGGAGACAATGACCTCTTTCTTCCTGGATGAAAAACCCTTAGTAATGAGATGTGCCGCATAGAAGGACTTTCTGACCACAGTGACAATGTGGTGTTCAAAAGAGAGGCTGCTGCCAACCTGTTTTCCCAGATCTCTTATAATGCCTTCTGTGTTCAGTGGACTACCATCGATGTGGTAATTCATGGGAACCGGGTTTTTCCCAAAGGGGATAACGACACATTTTTCAGCATTGAGCTTAAGGCCATGGTTCCAACATCAGTCATTGGTCTCAGAGAGACCTTTCTGTAGGATGTCAACATCACTTGGGGAGTTAATAATAGCTCCCAACTTGCAATTGTCTGCAAACTTTGTCAGCCAGAGTCCCTTAGTGTTGGCCTGGACTTCAGAGAAGTAGATACCAAACAGGAGAGGACCCAGGACCAAACCCTGTGGGATTCCACTTTTGACTGGTCAGCAGTCTGACTTGGAGTCAACTACTTTCACACTGTGGGTTCTATCTGTGAGCCAGTTTGCAATCCACCTAGTGATATAGGAGTTGATGCCTAGCTTAGTGAGTTTTTCTATGATTCCTGAGTGGAGAATAGTATCAAAGGCCTTGGCCAGATCAAGGTAGGCTGTACCTTGCCTTCATCCACAGCTCTGGTGACTGATTCAAAGAAGTCAACCAGGTTAAGCAGGCATGATCTACCCTTCACAAAACCAAACTGTGTGGGATCCAGAGTTTGGAGATTCCCTATATCCTTTTTATTAGGTCCATGATGATGGGTTACATAGCTTTGCATATCAGACTCATCAGGCTAATGGGGCGATAGTTCCTAGGTTCTGTAGTCGCTCCTCCTTTGTGGAGAGGGATGACTGTAGCAGTGCACCATTCGGCTGGGACAAGGCTTGTGGTGAGGCTGTGATTGAACAGGGCACACAGGTGAGGTGCCAGTTCACTCTGTAGTTCATGTAGAACACAGCCAGGGATATTGTCAGGTCCCATAGAAGCTGTATTCTTGGCCTTGGACAGTGCTGTGTTAACCTGTGCAGCAGTAATACTGGGTGTCTGGCAATCTACTGGTATTGTGATTGGTCATTTGGTGGGGGAGAGAGGGGTAAAGTTGGCACTGAATCTCTCAGCCAGTATATTGGCAATATCTATTGGCTTGGTATAGGAGGTACCATTGTGCAGTAGCTCAGAGCAAATCTGGCTATTGCCATGGAGATTCTTTATATAACTATAGAAGGCCTTGTGATTGTCTTCACTATCTCCTGCCATTCTGTTTTCATAGCTAGCTTTGCAGGATTTGATGAGGGATCTGAACTTTTCATTGAGGCTGATAAGGGAGTTTTTCCAGTCTTGGGACTTCACCTTATTCCACATCAGTTTCTTCCTTCTGTTGTAGAGTTCATTTATGGCAGGGGCCACCAGATTGGCTTCCTTTTTTTGGAGGAAAGTGTCTTGGTTCTATTGGGTATGGCGAGATCCATGCATTTGTGTATGCGTTTGTACAGTGCACTGGTGTATGATTGTTTTTAGGAGCACAAAGTTAGCTTTGGAGAAGTTTTTCATGGTGGTTACCTTTGCGGGGGGGGGGGGATGTGGATTTCCAAGGTTATTTGTTTGTGGTTGGATCTATACAGGGAGAAGTTGACTATTGGTGTAGAGCAATGGTTGCCCATGTTAGTAATGACCAGGTCAAGGATGTTGCTACCTCTAGTGGGGGTAAGAATGAGCTGGTCCAAGGCATTAGAATTAATGAATTCCAGGAAACGTTGGGCAAGTGTATTACTACATGAGTAGTTTTCCTAGTTAATGGAGGGGTAGTTGAAGTCACCCAGTATGAGAGTGTTAGGTTGGACCCTAATATTCTCCAGGGTACTTAGGAATGTGGAGTGTGAGTCTTGGGACATGGTTGGGGACCTATAGCAGGCTACGACCTGAATCGCTGTCTTACCCAATGTTAGCTGCACCTGAAGTATCTCAGATGCATTATGCTTGGCTACAAGTCTGGAGGTGTGCGCATCCTTTATGAATATGGAAACACCACCACCTTTGGAGCTTTGGTCCAAATTCTGGGCCCGAAAGGTGTGGAGTGAGTTATAACCTAGTAGTGCAGGGGTGCTTTCTGCTGCCTTGAACCAGGTCTTTGTTACGGCACAAATGTCGATGTTCTCCATTTTAAGGAGTGCTTCGAGCAAGTGCATTTTGAGATTTAGACTTCTAGTGTTGAGCAGCATGACTCTCAGATTGGATTTGTTTGTAGCTGTTATGGTGGTAATTTGGTCTTTGGAACACTGTCTAAAAAGGCACTATAGGGGTGACAAGAGCCTTGGCCAGTATCCGGAATCCCAGGGGTAACAGATGCAGGCCATCTCTGGCAAAGCATCAAGGTCTGTCAATTATGTCATCCCAGGCAGACAGATACTGGATCCCCTTAGAATGACACCAGAAACTTAGCCAGTTGTTGAAATTAATAATTTTCTGCTTGTACTGTGGTATCATTCTGGGTGATGGTAGGATGCTGCTCAGGGCTAGAGTCATGCCCACCTGGGCTAACAGTCTGGACGTGTGCGCATCCTTTATGAATATGGAAACACCACTGCCTTTGGAGCTTCGGTCCAAGTTCTGGGGCCAAAAGGTGTGGAATGAGTTATAGCCTGGTAGTGCAGGGGTGCTTTCTGCTGCCTTGAACCAGGTCTCTGTTACAGCAAAATGTCGATGTTCTCCATTTTAAGGCATGCTTCTTTAATTTAATATACATGGAAAAAATGTTGAGGCATGTTAGATTTTTAGAGGACATACTGATTTTGTGGAAAGGAAGTGAAGAAGAGTTTGGGTTTGTTTTTGACTATATGAGTAAAACTACCACTTTCTTGAGTTTTACAAATAAATGCCAAAGTGAAAGTATTGATTACTTAGATATCCACATTTATAAGGACCTTAATAATAAAAGGTGGGATCCAACATATATAGAAAGAAGACTTACTCCAGTGATATATTGCATTATGATACTTGTCATCCCCCACATCAAAAAAGAAGTATTATCAAAGTTAGACGTTATAGATGGTTAGACTCTCAAGGTTAGTCAGTGACAATTCCAAGTTCTTTAATTAACTAAGAATTTTGATTGGATTATTTGTGGATAGTGGTTATCTGATGGACCTCTTAAAGACAGTTAAAAAGGAAATATTAAAACATAGAAGCAATGGATTTGCATCTACATTGAAAGTTGGTTTATTGGAAAACACTTGAGAGGAATGCCAGTAAGATTAATAGACAAGGAGCTATGGCTGTACAGTTTAATAATTCTTGTGGACAACTTATAGTTAATATACTCAGCAATCATTGGGGTGTGTTTCACTCCCAAGAATTTATATCTAAAGTCAGTGACAAACCTTTGGTAACATACTCTAAGGGTAGAAGCCTTAAAAATTGGTTTGAAAGTGGAAGTAGTTTTACATATAAACATAGAAATTTAAATTCCAAAATATTTAAGTGTGTTTGTTGTAGAATGTGTAAATTTGTGAATGATGGTCCATATATTGTCATTTCTGGATATAATAGAACACTGAGTTGTTCTGGTAGGTGTAACTGCAATACAGAATATGTAGTTTATTTGGCTTCCTGCATTTCTTGTACAACATTTTATATAGGGAAAACTACTAGAAAGTTGAGAGAATGTATGGCAGAACACACAAGGGATATAAAAAACAAAAAAAAAACCTACTAATGCCCTTTATATCAATTCTACTAAGTGTACTAATTTTAAGAAATTTCTGTTTTTTATTATAGATAGAATTCAAAAGAATAATCATGGGGGGGATGTGAAAAATTTGTTAGAATATAAAGAATTGGCATGGCAGTTAAGATTGAATGCCATGGTAAGCCCTGGTATTAATGAAGCCTGTTCCGTTAGTAGTGTGTTAAAGCTCAGAGCACAAATTAAATAAGAGCCTTTTTCTTTATTTAATGTTACTAATTGTATACAATTTTATATACAAAATATTATGCATATATTTTAGAATTTATATGTGTAATATATTTTAACATATATTTTTTATAATAACTTAGTGTGTGCCTTTAAATAATTCTATTAGATAAGAGTCACCTGTGTTTAAATTCTTTTATTTAAGATTTCAATGATGTAACGTTTTTAACTCTGATGATGCCCTAGTTTTATGTACAGGCAGAAGTGCTCAGTTGTGTTTTATATTAAACACTTTGTTACTACGAAAATACAGTTTTGGATTTATTCATAGGTTCATAGGTTCGTACTAGGCTATCTGCCCTAGGACATTTATAAGCCTAGCCAGAGTGTATGTGGCTTTCACCACCCCTTGGGATGAGAATACTACGCCCATTTAGGGTTTAGTTTACTGTGCCTCTGTCTAGTAGTGACACAGAGATGACCCCCGGGGTAAACCTACGATCTCCCATCCACTCGTCAAGATTTCTCTTGAAGAGAGTTAGTGAGGGGCTCTGCCTAACATGGACTGGGATTCTGTTCCAGAGTGTAGGGAGCCTCTGGGTTATGAATCTGTCCCTCCAGCGCGTCCTATTTATTTCTGTGTTGAGGTTCAAATCTCTTGCTCATGTGGCTCTGATGGATTTGGATTTTCTGACGTGGAGCATGTCCATTAATTCCGGATTGGACATGGCCTTGTATGTCGGGCATAGATCACCTCTGAGTAGGTTGTAAGCGACTGAATAGAGCTGGAGTTTCTTCAGCTGGGCAGCATATGACATATGTTTGAGACCCTTTATCCTCTTGGTGAGAAACTTTTGGGGTCTTTCCAACTGCTGCAGGTGTCGGGTAAGATACATCCCAAATGGGGCATTGTACTCAATCATGGGCCTGATAAGAGAAGAGTACAGGGGCACAATGACCTCTCTTGATCTAGATGTGAATCCCTTCATGATAAGGTGGGCAATATAGAAGGTCTTCCTAACCACCTTGGCAATGTGAGTGTCAAATGAGAGGTTACTGTCAACTTGGGTCCCTAGGTCCCTGATTACCTCTTCCGTATTTAATGGATTACCACCTATGTGGTAATTTGTGGGTACCTTGTTTTTCCCAAAGGGTATGACTATACATTTTTTGGCGTTCAGTTTAAGGCCATGGCTCTGGCACCAATTATCCGTTTCTATGAGGCCTCTCTGAAGGATGCTTGTGTCCACTGGAGTATCAATTATGGCGCCCAGTTTGCAGTCATCTGCGAACTTTGTCAGCCACAATCCTCCTATGTTTGCTTGCACCTCGGAAAAATAAATGCCGAACAAGAGGGGTCCCAGGACTGAGCCCTGTGGGACACTGCTTGTGACTGGCTTAGAGTCTGACATGGCTCCCGCAATTCTGACCTTGTGGGTTCTGTCCTTGAGCCAGTTTGCAACCCATCTTGTGACATATGGGTTTACATTTAAGCTGGTGAGTTTGTCTATGATGCCCGAGTCGGGTATTGTGTCGAAGGATTTTGCAAGGTCAAGGTAGGCTGTGTGAACTGCCTTACCCTCATCAATGGCCTTAGTGACTGTTTCAAAAAAGTCGACCAAGTTCAAAAGGCAGGATCTGCCCTTGACAAAGCCAAACTGGGTAGGATCCAATGTCTGTAGGTCCCCAATGTCTTTGTTTATGAGTTCCATAATGATCCTTTCTATAGCTTTGCAGACCAGGCTCGTCAAGCTTATGGGGTGGTAATTTCCAGGGTCCGTAGAAGCACCGCCTTTGTGGAGTGGGACCACTGTTGCTGTACGCCACTCTTTGGGTACGTATCCTGTAGTAAGGCTAAGATTAAACAGCAGCCTTATGTGCGGGTTTAGTTCCTCTTGGAGTTCATGTAACACGCAGCCCGGGACACCATCCGGTCCCATTGATGCTGTGTTTTTAGCTTTGGCGAGGGCGGCTCTCACCTGGGCATCTGAGATGTTAGGGAGGCTACACTCTGCTGGGATAGATATTTCTCATTTTGGCGGGGAGGGGGTGGAGAAATTTGCACTGAACTTGTCTGCCAGAATGTTGGCAATGTCTGTGGGTTCAGTGTATTTTGTGTCATTCTGCACTGTTTTGCTCTTAGTAGCCTTTTTCCACAGCTTACAGTCATGAATACAGTTTTTTTCATTAATTTGTTTGTTGCTTTACGAAACCTTTTGGTGGAGAGTGGTCCCTAGTTGACATCATACATAGTAGTCAACACACAAGTGTCTCACAAGCACAGCCCATAAGGCATAACAATAAACTAATGCAGCCCATAAGGCATACGAATAAACCAAACATACTAGTTATTGGCGACTCAGTAGTGGGACACGCTGATGTTCCCCTCACCAGGATCAACAAGAAGAAGGTCACGGTCAGCTGTCTGTCAGGCGCTAGAATCCACCACATCATGCACACCCTTAAGTCTCTCCACAACAGGTACAAGTATGACTCTGTCATTGCCCATGTTGGTGTGAATGGCTTGAGATGTATGTCTCTGGACTATATGAAGGGAGAAATGATTGAGCTCTCAGAGTATGTGCTCCAGGGATGTACTATTAAAACACCGATATTAAAGTGGTCGAACAACGGTAATATTGATGCATTTGATCGATGTCATGCATATTAATTAGTTAAAAAGATTGACAAATGAAGTTGATATTCATTTGTCAATGATAATGTTGACAGATGCTTTTTTTTGTATTTTTCAACTTGATGAAGTTCCACACACTGTGCAACGGCCATCCCAAACCGTTAAAGATGTAAAACAATCTTAAACATGCAAGCTGTTATGTGAATGAGAATGACACCGTAATCAATTTCTGTGTCATGTAACTGTCCTTCAAATGTCTTCTTCAAAGTAAACAGTATATGCTGAAAGTATTGCAGTACACCGAACACACTCAAACACCATGCTTCTTTGGTATGAATATCTGTGAAACCACTTAGAACTGTGTAATCATTCAAACATGTATAAATGCTTGCTAGTGGACAGCATAACTGAAAGATGTAATTCGCATTCTAAAAGCTGCAATGCTTAGCTACAAGTTAAACAAAACCTTTTGGAGTGAAGTCATTCTGCTTTTGAAGAAGCCTCAGAAAAACCTTCTCCCTATCAACAAGACACCTACGTTTTGGTAAGGAAGGTAAACAACTCATCATTCTAGCCCTCATAGCTTCAACATGGTTCTGTTCCAGGCATATAACGTGCAGCACATCATGTAAAAACAATTGCTTTTTCCCAGGCAAACTCCTCATCCTCCTATGCCACCCCTCAATACTATTTTGAGTGTGTGGATATCCCATCATACATGTATGCGACTGGTTCCGAAATGCTACTTCAAGAAACGGTGGAATATGCTCTGTAGAGGCATGCCTCATGCTACTTCTCGGAGGTCTGCCCAATAAGTAATTACTTTTAAAAAACTCATATAATGGTTTACCATAAGCAGGCATATAACTCGCAATAAGATGGAATGTTGGCATAACATCATCTGGGGGCACAAACACTAATGATGGTATTTGTTTACAGAGAGAAGGAAAGTGGATATCATTACCAAACTCAACAGTAAGCCTCAGTTTCTGCACCTGCTACCAAATTATCTGACAAAAACGAAACCAGCAATCTAATGCACGGGAATAAGGAAGATTATGTTTCACACTATTAACAACTGCCTTTTCAAAATTGCTCAAAACAATTGCAGGATTAAGAAACAACCCATGTTCCTCATATACTTCCAATAACAATTTCCAAAAATAATCGTATGTCTGTTCAGCTTTAGATGTTAGAACACTGTATACAGCTGGAAATACCTTACCACTAGTATTGCCCTGTAAATTATAATGGACAGTATAAAGTTGCTTACACTCATGGGTATTTAAAGGGAATGTTCCATCTATCAAAAATGACTTCACAGGAACATAGAGTTCGTAAGTTATTAACAGTTGTAAGTATGACAGCTGGTGGAGTAATTTCCGTATATTCACCATGGCTTATTATGAATGTACCCATCTTAAGTGGCAACATGTTAGCAGTTAGATCCTTCAATATTATTTCTTTAGAGCCTTGAACCTCTCTAGACTTCCTGCAAATTCTTCACACAGTCTGTTTCAAGCCATCTGTATTGGGTAGGCATGTCACTATATCAGTTGAGGTGCTGGCCATTACCTCCGATACAATTCTGCAGGGCTCCTCCTGAGTTGTCTCAGCACGTCTCTTTATAGTACACTGCACTTGCGCTTCTTCAAATCTTTCTAAATTAGGCCCATGAAAATGGCCAGTGCTTTTCAAAAGCTGTTCCCCATCAGTTATAAACTCACCCACACAACATCACTTGTATTTATCCATTGCTTTCCTAATACAGCACCAGTAGTTTTTGTTACCTCTACTTCTTTCTAAGTAGTACTAGTAGCCATCAATATTTAATAATCTTTTTCCTTTCTGCATTTTGGTGGTGATATAAGTGGATACTACTTTACCTGGGGTTGTATCACAGCTGTCCGACATATTCAGTCTTTCAAACTTGTCCTATTTAAAATACATGTAAAAGGAGGAATTGCTTACTTGTGCATCTATTACAACTATTAATGATACTGACAGTTTCAGTATTACTCACCAATTTATAAAACAGCGTTTAAATTCAAGTATTCCTGCAGTGCTAATGGCAAAGCTTTTGATTTACATTGTATACAACTCCAAGACATGCACAATTATATTGTCGTCAATTTGGAAGGACCACTACGTCTGTACAAAACTCTTAAAGATGACAGCACCTATTTTATGAGTTTTCCACTGTCGGCTATTGTAATTTTGATAATAAGGCTTTCCATGTTTTCATTTTAGCTCTTGTGAACATCGATCATATGATTTTCAATATTTTGATAGTAAACCTGCTCTAGGCAGGTATGACCCTAGCCCTAAGCAGCATCCTACCTTCACCAAGAATGATACCATAATACCAACAAAAAATGTTTGACTTCAACAATTGGCTTAGTTTCTGGTGTCTTTCTAAGGGGATCAAGTATCTGTCTACCTGGAATGACATGGTTAACAGGCCTCAATGCTTTGCTAGAGATGGCCTCCACCTGTCATCCCTGGGGTTCCGGATCTTGGCCAAGGCTCTTGCCTCCCCTATTGTGCCTTTTTTTAGGCTATGTCCCAAAGACAAATCTTCCAACATAAAAGATCTGTCAAAAAGCAAATTGAAGGTCATGCTGCTCAATGATAGGAGCTTTAATCTGAAAATGCACTCACTGGAGGCTCTCCTCACACTGGAAGATGCCAATGTCTGTGCAGTCATGGCAACTTGGTTCAGGGCTGCAGAGAGCACCCTGCCTTACCAGGCTATACCTCATTTCATGCTTTCTGACCCAAAAATGAGGTCAGAAAGACTAAGGGTGGTGGAGTCTCTATCTTCATTAAGGACAGACACGCATCCAGACTGGTTTACCAGCATGATGCAGTGGAATTACTCCAGGTGCAACTGACAGTTGGCAAGACACCCATCCAAGTTATAGCCAGCTATAGACTCCCCTCCATGTCACAAGACACCCACTTCTCCTTCCTGGACCAACTTGACTCCATCAAGGTACCCCCTAACACTCTGATCCTTGGTGACTTCAACTACCCCGCCATAAACTGGATGAACTATTCCTGCATTAATGCACTCACCCAATGATTCCTTGACTTCATCAGTTTTAATGCACTAAATCAGCCGGTCTCATCTCCCACAAGGGTAGATAACATACTGGACTTGGTTCTCACCAACATGGGCGACTGCTGCACCACTCCCATAGTATGTTCTTCCTTGGTGAGATCAGATCATTGGTCTATCTCATTCGAAGTTTCTATCCCACCCAACCCTTCCCCAGCCATAACCAAGCTAAAAACTTCTCAAAAGCTGACTACAGCCTCCTAAGGGAGGGTATCAGCAGCTTCACACCACTGGCCCCCTCAGATGATGCAGACAACTATGCTGAACAGTACACCAGTGCAGTATACAAGCATCTGTACAACTACATGAACTCAACCATACCCAACAGAACTAAAACCTACTCCTCAGGGAAACACATATCTGTCTGGTGGACATCCTCTATAAACAGGCTTTACAACAAAAGGTAGAAACTGCTGTCCAAGGGTAAAAAAGAACAAATTCCAAATCAGAAAAACTCCTTCCTCCACCTCAACAAGCAAATTAGGTCACTAATGGAAACCTCCAAAGCCAATTATGAGTTGAAACAAGCCTCCATAACAAAGGGAAACCATAAGTCCTTCTTCACTTATGTTAGGAAC
The DNA here is from genome assembly GCF_019279795.1 of Protopterus annectens. Classification (NCBI taxonomy): domain Eukaryota; kingdom Metazoa; phylum Chordata; order Ceratodontiformes; family Protopteridae; genus Protopterus; species Protopterus annectens. Next base: position 1,521,638,618 of record NC_056735.1, read on the forward strand.
CCTACCACTACCACTTACACTGATCCTGCTGACTTAGCCAACCTACTAACTGATAGGTTCAGCGCAAACTTCACCCCCTTATCACCCCCCAAAGGCCCAGTCGACATCCCTGATACTTGTCCCACACCTCACATCTCTGTAGATCAAGTGTTAAAGGCCCTATCTAAGGCAAAGAACACAGCCTTCATGGGACCTAATAGTATCCCAGGCTATATTCTCCACCATCTCCATCAAGAAGTAGCTTTGCCATTGAGCACCCTATTCAACCACAGCCTAATTACAGACTTCATTCCAGCAGAGTGGAGAACCATAATTGTCATCCCCTTGCACAAAGGTGGTGGCACTACTGACCCAGGAAACTATCACCCCATTAGCTTGACAAGTCTAATCTGTAAAGCTGTGGAGTGTATTATTATGGATCTAATAAACAAGGACATAGGCAATCTCAAAGCACTCGACCTCACCCAATTTGGATTTGTCAGGGGCAGATATTGCCTATTGAACCTAGTTGACTTCTTTGAGACTGTCACCAAGGCTTGGATGAGGGAAAGTCAGTACATACAGCTTACCTTGACTTGGCCAAGACCTTTGACATAATTCCCCATCATCGAAAAGCTAACACAGAGGGTCTATATTATATTCTCGAAAGCCGACAATATTGAATCTAACATTGTCGACACAAGAATATCGAATGCTCAGAATCTCGAGCATGTAAACCGAAATCTCAGTAAGGGGAGATTTCCATTTACTGCAATGTAGTGCAGTCTCGGAGTTGGTATATTTAAGTAGCAGGGGGTGTGGGTGGTGCAGGGGGGCTTGGCTCCTGCTTAAACCTGTTAGGGTACTTTTTTCTTTTCTTTTCTTTTTTTTTTTTTTTTTTGTCTTTTTATAAGGTCGATGTTTGAAGACATCAACCATATGGTGTAGACCATATGTTATTTGATGTTTTCAACCATCGATCTTATAATATAGACCCAACATGACTTGGTGTTAATCCCTATCTAGTCAGATGGGTGGCCAACTGGCTCGCAGTTCGGATCCACAAAGTCAAAAAAGGTGCCGCCACTTCCAACAGCAGACCCGTCACTAGTGGTGTCCCCCAGGGTTCTGTCCTAGAACCCCTACTATTTGGCATCTACTTCTCAGAGGTCCAAGCAAAGACAAAGGGCCTGTGGCTGACCAAGTTTATGGATGACTGTAAGTTGGGTGTTGGCATTGACTCCCTAAATTATGTTAACATACTGCAAGAGGGTCTCACAACTACAAATAACTGGTGCCAAAATCATGGCCTTAAGTTAAATGCAAATAAATGTATTATCATACCATTCGGCAAAAACACAGCCCTTGCTGATTACCACATCAACGGAAACCCTCTAAGCACATGACAAGTGGTGAGAGACCTGGGCACTCAGGTTGACAACAATCTCACATTCGACCATCATGTGGTGGTGGTGGTGGTGGTCAGAAAAGCCTTTTACTTGGTTCATCTCATAAGTAAAGTGATTACATCCAGAGAAAAGGAGGTTATTATCTCTCTGTAATCCTCCTTTATTAGACCTGTAATTGAGTATAATGCCCCATTTGGTATGTACCTCTCCAAACACCTGCACCAACTGGAAAGGCCACAGAAATACCTCACAAGTAGAATACATGGCCTCCAACACCTGTCCTAAGCAGACAGGCTTAAATCACTATCACTCTACTCGGTATCATACAGATTGCTCAGAGGTGATCTGTGTCTCGCCTACAAGGCAATATCAGAGCCTGCCCTTCTAGAGATGCTCCATATCCATAAGTCTAACTCCCCGTGCATTACCTGCTCGATTGGCCTAAATCTTATATGCAACATCAGCAAAACCTGCTGGAGAGACAGGTTTGTCTCTCAGAGGCTGCCCCATTTCTGGAACAGACTTCCCATACATGTCAAACAGAGTACCTCACTGACCCTCTTCAAGTGCAACCTTGATGAGTGGATGTGAAACCACAAATTTGTCCCAGGGGTTCCACCTTTGTCCTTCATTAACAGGGACGACAGGTGCTGACCGAGGTTTCATTTTTAGGGATAAACTCTTGGCTAGGCTTGTAAGGGCCCCAGGGCCAATAGCCTAGTAACCTACTATGAGCCTATGATCCTAAGTAAGCCAGTCTGTTAGCAGATAGGTAGGGCATCAGTCTGTGATGTGGATAACCTGAGATGATCTGCAACCAGGCTGGACAGGGGGTGGAGGGTGGGTTGGTATGTGCACTCAATGGCTAATTCTCCTACCTCATAGGGAGACTGTGGGTTTTGCATTAAAATGTTGCTCTCTACCATTACCCCCTCCCAAAACATAGCATTTTGTGTGGGAGAGGAAAATATCGCAGGTGGTGTAATGGATCCTACTAGTCCCTCAACCTCCTCAACATAGCAACATATTCCTGGTAGTCTAGTGGCTCATGATCCACACTCCTTCAGCTATGCACATGGCACACACACACACACACACACACACACACACACACACACACACACACACACACACACACACACACACACAAACACACACACACACACACATATACACATGCATGAATGCGTGCACATGCATACAAAGGCATACAGATATATTGCACACACATATAGCATTACATAATTTAGTAATCTGAGCAGGGGGAATCTGCTCTGCTTCAGCCTGCTAAGCTTTCTATCATTGAAATATAAAGGTGCCTTCCGAAAAATACTCATGTACACTTTCACATTTTCTCTGCTGCCATGTTAATTCACTTGCACAATGTATGACACAATATGTGTTTGTCATATCTGCTATGTAATTGCGCTAAAAAGTAGCCCACCAAGCTGTGTAACACACCTCATTAACATCAGGCCTGTACACTGCTTTATTATTTGCATTTATATGCAGCTCCAAAGCCTTTACTGTTTCATAGCACCAAGATACAATATGGAGCAGTGAACTTGTCCATGAATCACACTGGACTTACATAGTATGCAAAGTAGTTTACTCTGCCTTATATAATATGCAGCTTAGCCATACATTTTGCATGTTAGAATGTTTTCTTTATATATCAGGTCTCATATTTTTCAATACTGCAAGCACTTTAATATGTACACAAAAAATTTATCTTTGCCATTCGTGTAAAATAAAGCTGCATTTTGCTTTTGGAGAATAGGTACCGATAAAAATATGCATACGTCAGTAGTGTATAACTACTGGAGCACAAAGGAGTATAACACGAACAGCAGAACAGACAAAATTATTAATAACAGGTAGAATTTTGGATGGGGTCCTCCAAGACTATGGATCTGACAAGATATAGTTAGTCTTTGTGCATGTTAGCTTTGCTTTGTTACTTTTACATTTTGAAGATTTGGCTATTTTTAAGCCTTCTAACCCCTACAAAAAAGCAATAACAAAACAGTGGATGCCTCAGTTTTCTAGAAAGTGGGCACACTGATATCTATTTTACAATGAAAAACTGTTTGAATTAAATCATTTTATTACACTATTTTTTTTAAGTTCCTACTCTCAAACATATTTTGTGGTGTGAACAAAGTAATTAGCGATATAGTGGAAGTTTTAGAATACTAGAAATATGTGTCATAATACCACATGATGCATCATATTACTGGTTGACTTAACTCTCTTTTTACAGAATTTCTTTAAGACTATATCTCTGTTATCACTTGCCTTGTGGATAAAAAAAATGATGGGAATGACTGAACTTATTGAAATACACAATATGATATTGGTTTCCACAATACGTATCTGTCTGAATTAAACGTTTTTTTATGAACTTTTTTTTAGCCCATACCTCTTTGACACATATTCTGCTCTGCGTGCACCAATAGCAATTCAGTGAATGCCTGATTTTATAAATATCTTTGTATTACATTATAGCACTAACTGAAATGTAAAACAGAATTTTCACATACTTCCAAACATACAGAATAAATATAAAATGTGTTTAGATGGAATATAGTGAGGAGTTTCTACCCAAATAATAATAATAGCCCTGCTTGTATCTTGTCATATGTAATGGCTATAACATTGTATTGTCTTCTGCTGACTTAATACATATACTTTACATAATATATCCTGTTATATTAAGCAACCTGGACTGAGGTTGCTATTGGTCAGGCTTGATCTGTGCTCTGTCCCAGTACATAAATATAAATAAATAGCTTGAAATTTTATGATACAAAAAAAAACAAAAAAAAAACATAATAACCAAAATGAGTATAACAAATAAAAAAATTCACCATTATTCCAAGAGCCCTTGTGGCATAAACTGATCAATTCCTAACAGTTTATAATGGAATCTAAAAGATGGGCAAGCAAAATACAAATAGACTGAAGCAAAATTTGAGGACCTTCAGAGTGACAAGGACTGTGCCCTGTTTGACATCTAGTGGAAGTTTGTTCCAGAGTGGTAGATACAGTGGGATATGAATGTACTGAGCCACACATCTTTTATTTTTTGATAAAGGTTTAGATCCGATAAGCAGGTATTAGAGGATCCATTTGTGTTGTGAAGGAAAAGGAGGATAAGCAGGGTCGTTTCTGTCATAGGTTAGTACTAGGCTAACTGCCCTTGCGAGTCATTTTAAGCCTAGTCAGTTATCCCTTGTGAGACTCAAACCCTGCACTTTGTGTTTGTAAGGCAAACACCGCAACCATTAGGCCACCCTCCCAACCTTGGGTATGCAGAATATAAATAGACTGAAGGAAAATTTGAGGACCTTCAGAGTGACAAGGACTGTGCCCTGTTTCCTAGTGGAAGTTTGTTCCAGAGTGGTAGATACAGTGAGATATGAATGCATTGAGCCACACATCTTTTATTTTTTGATAAAGGTTTAGATCCGATAAGCAGGTGTTAGAGGATCCATTTGTGTTGTGAAGGAAAAGGGGGATAAGCAGGGTCGGTTCCGTCATGGCTCAAATGGCGAGACACAGAGCACACCAGAGTCTATAAATCAAAGCATGACGTCTGCCAATCTGTCAAGAGATGGTCTTGAGGACATTGATCTTTTTAGTTAGGTATCTTTGATTTCTCTCAAACTGAGAGACATGTTTATTTAATACATGCCAAAAGGGGCCTTATACTCAAGAATTGAGCTGATAAAAGATGAGTAGGGAGGCATTAAGACTTCTTTGGACTTACAGGAGAACCTTTTGGAAATTAGATGAGCCAGATAAAAAGATTTCCAAACTACTGTGGAGATATGATGGACTGAAGATAAGGACTTATCAAAAAAATGCTTAGATCCTTTATAGTAGTACCAAGTTGAATGTGTGGATGAGCTGTATAGGTTCATAGGTTGTTACTAGGTTATTGACACAAGACCCATTCTAAGCCTAACCAAGCTAAGCCAATTTACAAAAATATTGATGGTATGTGTCAAACTCCCCCATATAACTTTATGAGTTACGATATAGGCTTGTACACATCAAGCATTCAGAGGCTTCCCCTGTCCGTTAGGGACATAGATACCAAACCAGGGATAAGTATGCAATTTCCCAGCCAGTGGTCCAAGTTACAATTAAATATGGTTACAGATTAACTTTGATTCACATTGATGGGAAGCCTGTTCCAGAGAAGTGGGTAATTTTTGAGGCACATACCAGTCCCTTTAACATGTCTTGTTCATGTTGCAGATGGGGTTTACAAACTTACAACAGGTATTTCTGATGCTATTTGTTTTGCAGATATACAACAAATCCATCAATTTGAGATCGGGGTGTGCCTTGCCATGCAGTAGCCTGTGGGAAACCGAGTGCAGGGATAGGGCTTTGAGTCGATCCATATAGGACTTGGTGTTTACTCCCTCTATACATTTTGTGAGTATCCTCTCTAGTCTTTCAAGCTGTTCTAAGTGACTGATCAGGTATATGTCAAAGGGTACATTGTACTCAATTAGTGGTCTGATAAGGGCCTAGTACATAGGATCAAAGACCTCCTGGATGCCATGCCCTTACTTATAAGTTGTATAATTTAGAATTATTTTCTCACCACATGGTAGACAAAGGTCAGTTTACTGACAACATGCATTTCCAGATCCCTGAGCAATGGTGTAGTGTCAATGTGGTAATTTCCAGGTATGACCATCATTCTAAAGGGGACTAATACGCATTTTTTTCACACTGAGGTTTAGTCCTTGGCTCTAGCACTAGTTGCTTGTCTGTATCAGGCCCTCTTGAAGGGTACTGTATTTTTAAGGCATTCAATGAAATTGCCTAATTTGTAGTCATTTGCAAACTTGGTCAGCCAGAGGCCCTTGATGTTTGTCTTGACTCCAAGGAAGTAGATGCTAAAAAAGAGACACCCCAGCACTGATCCCTGTAGGACTTTGCTAATGACTGGCCTCTTTGTGGAGGTGGATTCCCCTGTTCTAACTTCTTGTGTCCTATCAGTGAGCCCACTGGCTATCTATCGGGTGACATATGGGTTTATGCCTAATTGTGTAACTTTATGTACAATGCTCAAGTGAGATATTGTGTTGATTGTCTAGGTTAAGGTAGGTAATGTACACTTGTTTGTCCTTCTCCTTAGCTTTAATGACCTTCTCGAAGAAGTCCACTAGGTTAAATAGGCATGACCAGCCTCTGACAAAAACAAACTGGGTAAAGTCCAGCATCTGTAGGTTTTCTATATTATCGTTTATCACAGCCATGATAATTCTTTCCATGCCTTAGCATATGAGAATAGTCAGACTTATAGTTCCCTGGGTCCATTGATACCCCCTCCCCTTTGTGTACAGGGATACTGTAGCAGTTCTCCATTCATTTGGCATTTAGCCCATCTTGAGGCTATAGTTAAATAAAGATTCTGACAGGTCCTTTTTCTTGCTATTCAGGAACTTGGAATTTTGCTAGACTGTCACTTAGTAGGACACAGTTAACCTTGGAATGTTTTTAAATGTTCCAGGGTTAGCTGATGTCCCATGCCTAATATTTATTGTAAAAGAAACAACTTTGTGGTTTGACCTGACCGATGAGAACATTACACTAGAGGGGAGTGCATCATTCTCCCATGTTTGTGAGGAACAGGTCAAAGATACTTACGACTGTGGTAGGTGTGTAGACTAGCTATTGCAGTATGTTTGTGTTAACAAAATCCAGGAATTTCTGGGCCTGCATGTTGCAGGTTCATATGATATCATATGGTATAATCATAAGGTATGATGTGAAATGTTTTTTTTTACCAAACTGAACTATACAATGTTTTTTCACATTTAGTTTGACCATTGTCCTTGTTAAAATAGCATAACACATGTTGAGACAATTGTGACTCAGTTAATGACCAAATAAGAGTACCATATTTACACTCTTCTGCAAACCTAGATAGCCATAGACCAGAAGTATTGATTTGGAGATTTGAAAAAGAGTTGAAAAATGGTAGAGATCTTAACATTGAGCCCTGTGGTATACCACTGGTAATTTTTTTTGCATTTAAAAATGGCACTTGAAACTCTTAACTACATGAGTACTGTCAGACAGTCAGTTGCTATCTACTATGCAATGTACAAATGTATATTCATACTTCCAATGTTCAAAATAAGAAAAAGGGGGTTGATCAAGTCATTCAATAATGCCTGCACAGGGAATAGTGTCAAATGCATTATTCACATCCAGGCATTATTTATGTACTGCAAAACCACTATCAACTGCTTATGTGAATTTTTCAAAGACATTAACAAGGTTAAAGAGGCAAGATGCTTTTGACAAATCCATGTTGATGATGGTCCAGTGTTAAGAGATTTTCAAAGTACATATTATTGAAGACTAAGATAATACATTCCATAGCTTTACTTTACTTGTGTGTGTCTAACGTATCTATAGGTACCAGGGTTCATGGCTGGGTCAACCTACAATGGCTGCCTTCCAGGCTTTGGGAATTTAACCAGTGAATTGTCTTAAATTAAATGGGCAAAGTAAGAGTTCAGCTAGGATATATTTGGTAAAATACTTAGGCAACCTTATCAGGGCCCATTGATGAAGTGTTCTTAGCTTTTGAGAGGACTTTGAATACATGAGGTAGCTGGGACTGAGGGACTTGTGGCATAGCTATAACTGCAGGTGGAGTACAATTTGCTCTCATTTTGTCAACTAGGATATTAATTACTTCCCTTGGGTAAGACTGGACAGTGATAATTGTGGACAAACTTTGAACATTGGTGGGTCTCAGTTCTTAACTTCCTTGTGTTTTTAAAGATTTCTAGTTAAAATCTGTCTCAGTAACTATTTTAAGTTCAGTGTCAGCTTTGAGCTTCCAAAGGGTATTCTTATGCTCTTTGCTAGTTTGGTTAAGTGTGCCTTTAAGGTGGGTAGAATGACCTAGATTTCTTATAAGCATTACATATTTTGCTCTTTTTGCATAATTTATTTACACAACTATTTCACCTTTGGGGTTGTTTTTAACATTTTCAGTGTATTTGGTAGATAGGGACTGCCTTATCAATGCAACTGTACAAGTGGAAGTAGAAGTTACAGGCATATCTGGTAGCTTTAGCAATCGGGATCATTAAAGTAGGGTTACAGCAGAATTTATTTAGGTCATCAAGTGATTGGAGTTGGGGGGGGGTGGAGCTTGATGTATGTGTTATTGGAGACTAGTTTGTTTTCCTGCTTGTTTATGCTGGGCATTAGTGACCAGTGAATATGTAGGCCTTTTTTCTTTTCCTTTGGTTTGCCTTTCTGGTCCCTTTTTGGCTAAATACCCTACTTCTTTAGATATAGTGTGATGTAAAATCTTTTGTTTTGTCTTCCTGGTATCACTTTGATTCCAGTTTTCAGTGCTGGCTTTATGCTCTGTGTCTTTAGATATAGTATGAGATTAAATCTAGGTTTATACTTTGAAACCTTATTCCCCCCTAGGGGTTGAGGTATGAATAAAGGTGGGTGCTTACAAACTTATGGGTTCCCTGAGTTCATTTCATGAAGAGTTATGGTGAATGCTGAGGGGTGGGCTGGATAATGGATGCTCATGGACAGGTGGCAGGCACCATCTCTTGGGGTGGTCTGCTTAATGGCTTAGGCCTTTGAGTTTTACCTTTCTTATGCTTCCTTCTTTAAACTTCTTTTAGGTGGGAGACTCAAATGGCACGATAATCCTTTGTCCCATGATTTAAGTATTTTAAGCTGTTAGGGTAAGGATCTGAGAAAAAAAATATTGCACATTTTAGATCCCGTGGTATGCACAAGTCTGAATGTTTTTCCATGCCATTATGGCCTTGCTAGGATTATTTTTGGGCCTGGATAAAGTCAGAGAGGATGCCCTCATCATCTTAGGATTCTGTCTAGCTAATATACCATTTGGCTGAATTGGGGGGGGGGGGTTGGGATGTTTGTCATTTTTGCTATGCAATTAGCAGTCTGAGCAGGAAATGTGGGTTTGACTACATTAAATAATTTTTTAGACTGTGATGAGTGAGGTGCAGACACGAGAAGAGGTTTGGCTTATGAGGATGGTACCTTGGAGAATATTTTTTTTCAGTAAAAACAAACCACCAGTTCACAGAGAATAAACTGCCTCTCACAAGTAAAACAATAATCCACTCTTAAAACCAAGAAAGGCACAAACAAGGCGAGATGAAACCTTATTAAAGTTTGAGGTTTCCTCTCGCCTTGTTTGTGCCTTTCTTGGTTTTAAGAGTGAATATATTTTACCTTTTTACTTTCCTTCCTTGTTTGGCTCGGTTGGATATTCCAGCGTTGCAGCTACTTGCCCTTACAAGGTCCTAGGAGGTATACCTTCTGTAAATAATTTTGAGTGGTTTATGTTGATTGGATCATTTTTTTTAGGATTGCTGACTGTTCTTTAGTGTAATGCTATAGTTTTCACGATGCAGTGCTCTATTTGATAAGTACTTGACTCTAGGACTAGTCCATAGACTTGCAGCTTATACAGGTTTGTTGTTTTTATTGTTCTTAGATGAGAGCTACATGAAGTTTGATGTCCTAGAACATCAATGATAGTTGTTACCCAGTAAAAAGGTATCAGGTTTTTAATATACAGGTACTAGTCATCCAGATGTGGAGAACTTAACAAAACCTTTAGATGATAATGAGCATATCAAGTTAGCAAGGGCAGGGCATGAAGAAGGAGAGTATTCCTGTTTTGTCAAAGAGAAGATGTGTTGGAGTGGGTTTGTTAGGGTAGAAAGGCATCGGATGTCTTTACTGTAATTAATTCATTTTTTTTGATCAAGTGCCTTTTTGCTGGGATAAATGCTATTTGCAAGAATGTATGTTTTACCCTTGTTTCCACTTATTTAGATCCTAGATATCCTGTGAGGAAGCTCAAAGAACAGTTATACTCAGTAACACTGCCCAGTGGCATTTGTGTGAAATTATTTTATTTGTGCTTCTTATCAAGTAGGTGTACTGGTCTTAGGACGAACAGAGTGCATACTGCCCAAAATTATATAGAAGTCACATAGCTCATTTCACAGCACAGGATTATACACAAGACACACTTTATTTTCATGGCAAAAAAATTACAGTATTACGTACAACAAATGCATAGCATTGGTTACAAGCTACTTATTTCATTGCCAAACAGTTTTCCTGCAGTTCCTTAGGTTTATTAGGAAACATGAGACATTTCAATAGTGATAAAAGATGCAATCTGGCACACATTCAAAAGTTAAATCAACATAAGTATCCAGTTGAAAAGTTGGAGATTATAATGCCTTGATCAGTGCTTTAGACATAAGACAGGGCAACCAGTGCAAACTTTATTTGGAATAATGTTACCAGTGAGTTGGACCTAGCAGACATGAGTTTCACTAACTTTGCATTCCCATGGTTCCTAGTTGCAGTTCAGGGCCACATATTATGTGGTGTCATATAGATAAGATTTATGTAGGCATAGACATATTAACTGGTATTAGTTTGGTATGGGCAACTTTTCTTTCTTTTTTTTTTTTGATGGGGCGAAGGGCTCCTGTGCCATGAAGATTATCCTTATATTTCCCAAGCTTCCTGAATTTAGTAGCAAGGTAATACAATTTGTGAATGCTTTTTGAAGAGATTCATAATGAGGTGGACTCCTCCCTCACAGGTTTTATGGATTCCTTTGAGTGTTATTTGAATGCTACTTTCTGCACCTGGTTTAATGAGATTATTAAAGCATTTGTCTCACTGTATGAACAAAGCTAAACAAACAAAAAAATCTATCCTGATTTGGCTGTATTCCCTTCTACCCCCTGGTTGAACTGAGCTGGCCATTGATAACACTTATCCTGTATTTACAGAAAAGGTCATAGGAGTTCCTCGACACCAACAAATGTGACATATGCGTCTATATTCCAGCATTTCAAACTGCTGCAGGGTATACCGAGGGGGAGCAAAATACATGATCTAGAAATAATGTTTATATAATGGGTGATAGTTAAGTGCTCTTTACTGAGCAGGTGAGTAGTGTTACTTCTCTGATGGAAGGTAGTGTTTTCCTGACCACAGGTTTCTTTACAGCATCTCACATCTTATAGTGTTGATGCTATGAAATGCTGTGGAGTCAGATGGCCTCCCTTTAGAAGTCTACAATTTCTGCAACTTTACCTTTTCCCATGTGTCTCTCCACCTCCACCTTTATGAAAGTCTCCACTGTTGGTCATCCTCTCTGGTCCAACTAAGGACCCAGACGAATGTGCAGACAGTGGTCTATATGTTAATACACCATGATCAGGCCGATTCTGTGGAGTGTCACCATGTGCAGATGGTATTTGGCAGAAGCATGATATTGATAGCGAGGAGCTATAATGAACACACCAGGGGTATGGGTTTGCTATCCTCCAAGATGTTAGTTTCCCTTCTGAGTTGGTGGAAAGTTTGTCATCCTTCTATAATGGAATTTTTGTTTTGTGAGGTCCTGTAATACCGACCCATATTTTATTCAGCAGGCAGAGATTCACAGTTTTTACCCAACTTTTTAATTTTTACCCTGGCAATGGAATCTTCTTGGGACATGAGCCTATAAGTTCTCAAGGGTTTGGGAGGATACTTTGGGCTTTCTTCAGTTGTCAGTTTGTAAATGATGTTTTAGTGATGCCGTTGTATCCATCTAGGTGCAGATCCAAAATCTTGATGCTTTGTTGTTTTTTTCTTCACTGTTGGAATGGTATATTACTCTTCCAGCAAATGGGTATGCTTCTGCCATTCCGTATCTTGGTGTGGTTAATTGTCTTAGGTTTTCACAAATTAAGAAGGCCATTCAGAAGAAATGGAGTTGAGCACTGGGATCTTGATCATTAGTTAGGAAGAAGGTAGATGTGGGATCAGAAACTACCATTAATGAAAGTGTATAAACTTTACTCCCTGGTCTCTTCTCTGGCCTAGCCACTTATCTCAGCCTTAAATATTTGTAGTCAGCAAGTTCTTAAATATTTTTGAGCTCCTAATTGCCTACACATAATAGTGGATGTGATGGGGGTACTGATTTGGGACTTACAGTTTTCACTATTAGATCATACATGTTGCCAGAGTTGTATATTGTGGCTTTTAGTTTACTATGAAAAACCCAAAATGCATGAAAAAAAAAACGTCCGTAACATGGAATGGAAGACACAACTTCCTGAATAATAATTAGGCATAAATGCTAAATCTGTCGAATGAATTCACCAGATTCAACATTTATGTAGAATATCGAATGTGCCATTAGTGTTGGTGCAAATGTAAGTTAAACACCTACACTGGCATTCATGTTTTAGCAGGGGGAAAGTCCCCCCCTGCACCCTCCTGTGGGGGCTGTGCCCCACACACCCCCTGCAAACTATATATTCCAACTCTGAGATCACACTACAGTGAGGAAAGGGATACATTTCCCAGTCTGCACTGTACTGAGATCACTACGCATAACACTGAGTACATATCAGCAAATGCACAGTTGCATTCACTGATATGTACTCTCACTCTTCCAACATTCAGCAACATGGACATCAGCCAACAGTCAGTTGTCATGTCGATTTTCATAAAGCCCATCATTAACATTCTCATAGTAAACCGTGGCTTTCTTGTGGGAATCAAGTACCACAGAACCACTCCAGCTTGGCCCAGTTATCTTTATGTATGACATGGGAAAAATATTCATTACAGGTGTGATACTGGCTTTTCTGTTGGTGGGAAAACCATGCTAGCATGAAGGCATATTTTTAACAAATTTTACCTTTGATACAGTTGGCAGTTACAAACCTATGGTAATATGAACATCTCTGTTCTAGAAATGTTTCCTTCAAACCGGACGGAATTAGGTGGGGTTGTTTCTTATTTTGATTTTCATTTGGAGAAGTTCTGGATGAGATTCTGGGTTCAACTTCCTTTTCTATTAACTTATCTTGGGGTTGATGATTTGGACACCTTGAAAAGAAGGAAACCACTGGATCATCTGTATGGAGGTCAATTGATTGGGGGGCATTTCCTTTGCTGATACTAGGCAGTTGTTTCAGTTTGGTCTTGCTAACTGATTGCTTTATGAAACAGTAAATAGATCAGTTGGGTTTTGGTGGAGAGACTCTCAAGCTAGGGTGGTAGAAGGAAATGTGATTTGCATCCCTGTAGAGGATATAATTAGGTCAGTCTTACTGGGTACTCTAATCAAACAAGCTTCAATGACTCGTATTTGTTGTGCCTTTAGGGGCTTGTTTATTCCCTTGCTTGAAGGCTTCTGTACAAGTATGAAACTGATAAAAAGCTACTTTCAAAGTGGTAGATAAGGATTTATCCTGCAAGCATTTCTTCTAGTTCCTGTTCACAGAGGGATTTTGCATGGAGAATATTCCACTTTACTTTTCTGACTCCCAGAAGGATTGCAAAGTATTATGCTGTTGTTTCTGATCAATGCTGAAGATGTTTCACCGAGACACTTAGACTAGCTACCTGTTTTCATTACTTGTCCTTAACTTTTTTCTTTAAGGAGGGAGGTTGAAGACCCCTAATAGGAGCTGTGGGATACGAATATTTCTTTATTGGACTTCATTAAGCTGTTTGATGTGCTGGTTACCACCGTGATCCCTGTGTCTTCAGGTGTTTGTGCTGGGGCTTTCATTATAATAGGCAGAAAGGACATAACTGTATTGTGGAGGAAGATGGAAACTCCAGGTGTATTTATGCATTGGACCTTATTGTACAAATATTATATAATGGAAAAAATTGCCTTTCCCAGGAAGGGTAATTGCCCTAACACTGTTCTATTATGAGCTAAGCAGGATGCCTGTTTTGAGAATAATCCCAAAAGTAATAATGAAAAATGTAGACCTGACTTGTAAGTTATTATTTTGAATTGTATTTCTTAGCTTTTGCTTTATTCCTCCACTTGTTATCATTTCGGGTGACATGGTGGGTTAGTGGTAATATTTCTACCTCACAGCTCCAGGTTTCAGGGTTCAGTTCTAAACTCTGTTTGCTGAATAGATGAAAATGATCCTATTAACTCATTACAACTTAGTGAGGCCTCTGGGTACTTCTGCGGTTACGTCCTACTGACGCTTCTGTGCATCTAATATAGCTTGTTTTGTATTTGAGTTAACTTCATAACAATGATATATATAAGCTATTGAAAGATATCTTAAAACCTACATGATAGGCAGCTCAGCCATACTGCCATTTGACCTCTGCCTAATGCTTCTTAAGAGACATTAATTGTTCTTTATATATTATTTATTTATATTACAGTAATGTTCATATTTTTCTAAATATCTCACCAACCAAGTAACACAGACTTTACTGCTTAGCCTCATATGGAAGCATACATCTGAATGAACAAAATGCTGTGAACTGTGAAAAATGAGCCCTGGATGCTGAAGCCAGTACTAAAGTATTTAATTTATGGGAACCCGCGGAAGGACTGTAAATCATCACAGCAACTTCTACGGGCAAAGGCAGAAGCTACTGGTTCTTGTGTATACCAGATCATTGGGGGTAAATGCTTTCAGTGTAACCAAATGGGTGACATAGAAATGCCTGCAGCAACATAGTAGGGAACATACATCATGTATGGCAGCAAGCAGAAGTGAAACCATGGAAACTGGTGGGTTGTTTGGAGACATGCACTGTTCCAAACTACCACAAGAATCTGTACCCTACTTTAATGGAGGAGAAACAGACCACTGCCAAGAGGGATACACCATCAGATATAACTATTGCTAAGCTTGTAGTAGTTAAAACTGATCAAAACTTGCCTGGGCAGTTCACTCCATTTAAGGTCCTGGGAGGGGACTTTTTCATGTCACATTAGCCAGAGTTTACTTGGATTAGGAGGAATGGCAAGGGAAAGAAAGGGTGCAGTATTCGAAGATATTGCATCATATGTTTCATTGGTAATTGATTTTGATGATGTATTACCATGCACACCTCTCAACCTCTTTGTGCAAGAAATCTGGACAAAGCCCTATAAAATGGAGGGACAAATGCCCAAACTTAGGGACATATTTTAAATGTTGGTCTTATAAACTTAGAAAGCTGCTAGAATAAAAGGGTTTGTTTTAACATACATTTTCTGAAGAATTTGAAGTCTGAAACACAAATGTATGTCATTATTTAGTGACGTCAGTCCTCAAATCATCACAGTAATTTGCCAGAAAACCACAAATTTTATGAGGAACAGACCAAAATTATAATCTAAAAATCTGGACAGTCTGCGAAAATCTGGACAGTTGAGAGGTATGTTACCATGTGTATATGTGGGTACACACAGTCAGTCATGGAGATTAGTAGATGGGGATGGAACTGGGAGACACAGAAAGTGTCCACTCCTCCACAAGAGGCTGTTAGTGTTGTTATTTCAGGGGGAGAGAGGTATTTACTATCCTGAATCTAAACCACTGCTGTTGAAAGTTAGTGGATTTCCCTTGAAAGGGGCTACTTCAACAGGTGAGTTAGGGGGTAGCAGACAGAGTTATTGTATAGAGAATCAATGGCTGATGGAAGGCAAAAGGATAAACATATTGGACCATTACACGTGGTATTCTTTCTTCAGACCATATGGGCCTGTGTAGAATTTGTATTGAACAGGTATTGCAAAAGGCATGATAGGGCACTGCAAGGTATACAAGCAGTCTCCAAAGGATGCCAAGACAGGAGATAAAGCTAAAACTGCTATTATTCCTTTGAATAATAGTCCAGAACTATTTCATCAGGTAGCCATAGACATTATTATGCAGATTCTTAGCAACCAAAGTAACACAGGTAAGATGCAGATCTTGATGACAGTAGACTGTTACTAGGTACTCTGAGGTTGAAGCTATGTCTTCATTTTAGGCAGATAAAAAGGCAAATGTTCTGCTCAAAATTTTCAGTAGTTTAGGTTTTCCCATAGAAATACTGACAGGCAAGGGGTAATACCTTCCTGTCATACCTGCTGGCCTGGCTATGGATGCTCCCTTCCATCCACAGCTGAGTGGCCTGGTAGAGAATTTTAACTCTAAACTTAAGAACATAATGAGAGAATCTGCAAATCAATATAAGCAGGAGTGTGAAAACTATTTTCCCCATCTTCTCTTTGCATATGGCGAGGTACCTTGTGAATCCACAGGATTTTTCATCCGTTTAATTTCTACATGGTCAAAGGTAGACTGAGTTTAGTTTGCAATAAGCCGGAGATGAGTGGAGGATGAATGTGATTCCTTCAAGTAGTCTGCTATGGAATATGACTGAATTTCAAGACAACCCTTGGGAACTCAACGAGTAGGCATTGGAGCACCTTTCATCATCACCACAGCCACAAAAAGTGTGATATGACTGAATAAACAAACTTTAGGAATAGACAGTGCATGGCAGAATGTGACAGTATTTTAGTTCTATTCAACAAAGTAAGCTACAGGTAGAATGGAAGGATCCTTCCATTACTCTGAGAAGGTTATTGATGATAACTATGTGGTGATGGGGGTTCTACATATGACACAGAAATGTAAACTCTACCAAGATAACATGATGAAGCCCCACCATGATAAATAAATGCTGGTACTAAGTATCTGCATTGAGTAACAGGTGGAATCAGGAATCCAGGTTTAGGAAATCTGGGCAGTACTACACGGTGGATTTGGCATAAAGGGGCTAAGGTCTTCACCTCATAGATACAGGTACCAAGGTTTGATTCTTACTTCTGATTGCTGACTAGAGTTAAAATGGTCCTTCAGGACAGCTAGCCTAGTATTCACATATGAGCCTAAGAGCTTGCGTACACATTCACTGCTAATATGAACCTAAGAGTTTGGTTACACATTCACTGCTAATGCAGGGCATACAACTGGAGAAGGATAGTGTGGATACCACCTAAGAGTTTGGTTACACATTCACTGCTAATACAGGGCATACAACTGGAGAAGGATAGTGTGGATCCAACCTAAGAGTTTGATTACACATTCACTGCTAGTGCAGAGCAAACACAACTGGAGAAGGACAATGTGGATCCAACATCCTATCAAGCAGGCTCCTTATGTAGTACCTGAGTGAGTTCAGCAAAGTCTGTAAGAGAAATTGTAGGAGATATTAGATTTGGGTATAATCCAAGAATTGTACTGTCCTTTGGCTTCGCCAATAGTGAAAGATGGCTGTATCTGGTTCTGTTTAGCCTATAAGCAAATTCAGATACTTGTCCATGCCCTGGGCGAATGAAATCTTTAGAACAGCGGAGTGGGGTCCATTGATCTAAATTCTACTGGGATGTACCCTTTGAGTCCCTCAGTTAGGGCAAGGTCAGTATTTATGACCCTTTAAAATTATGTAAGTTCACCAAAATTCCATCTGGAATGAAAAATGCCCAATTATCTTTCCAGATTCTGGTATATCACTTCCTGACAGGAGCTACAAGCAATGTTTTACTTATCTGGATGGCTAATTGTCTACGTTTGGACCTAGTGAGAATGTTCAACATGTTAGTACCGTGTGTTGTGTA
Source organism: Protopterus annectens (assembly GCF_019279795.1). Classification (NCBI taxonomy): domain Eukaryota; kingdom Metazoa; phylum Chordata; order Ceratodontiformes; family Protopteridae; genus Protopterus; species Protopterus annectens. The sequence continues at coordinate 1,521,656,507 of NC_056735.1, forward strand.
AACTAAAAATCTATGTTGTTACGGCTAACAAGTATTAGGTAGGAATGGCAGAACTGTCTTACTTTGCTCATGAAGTGGGTGGAGCTAAGATTCTTTTAAAGTGTGCCACGGTGGAAGCTTTTCAGGGCAAATCTACCTCTATAACCAAAGATGCAGATGGCCTATGCAGATAAGAAGATAAGGAGTTGGGATGTGTACAAAAGGAATACACCCTCAACTCAAGCTTAGTTTTTAGGGTGTCTCAAGAAAATGTATTTGAACATTAGACAGTGGTAGACGTGTTAGGACTGTGTGTCAACCTGTAACTATTTTGTTTACAATAAGACTGTTGAAAGTAGACACGTGCATAAAACTTGCAGCTGTGTAAAAATTTATGAATAAAATTATTTGAAAAACACTAAAATATGTAATTGTTTACAGAAAAGCACAACTAAAATCTGCAAGTGAAATTTAAGTGAAAAGCTGTAACTTTTTTTCTGAGGGAAGGGTAATTACATTGCAGCAGTATTTAAAGTATGAAACTGACTTTTTTCTGAATGGGGGAATGGCAGCAGACATATGTGCGCGCACACATACACACACACACACACACACACACACACACACACACACACACACACACACTATGCATTACGACACTCAGCTGAGGACTGTTGTTTGCAGTTCGAATTCTGAGTGTCAGGGTAAAAAAGTGCTCTAGATTCCTTTTTAAAAGTGAGATTCTGCCTGATTTTTGCTTGGCTGACTATACATTTTCTGGTGATGACCTTTTCTAAAACACTCCTCCAGAGGTCAGGTCTTGTTGTGAAGACTCAAGGTCACAGAAGCCATTTTGTGGTGTCTGTTGTATCCTGGATGCTTGCTTGTTCTATTTACTATACTCCCTAATACTCCCTAGCAAAATGAATTTGTTCAAATAAGATTTGTCTAATTTTTTTAATTCTTAGATAATAGGTCTACTAATCCATTTAGCCTGATTTTTGTGCAGAAATATTTAGCTGGACCCGTAGTATATTTCTACCAGGTGCCTGTCTGTTAATGCATTTTTTATATTCTCTCTCTGTGCTAAGTTAAATCTTGTCAGTATACTTAATTTCTCAAACTGTTTTACTTAATTTACTTTATTTTAAAGTCTTTTGGATGGTTATTTTTATTATTTATTGATTGACATAATGGTACTTCCTGCCATATTGGGAGTACCTCTTGGTATCAACTTTTGAATGAAACAGAATGTTCAACTATACATTACTGTCAGACTTTATTTCTATATGGCTCAGTTTTTTGTTGTTAATGACTGAAATACTAACTGAAAATTTCCAGGCTTAGTCTGGATAGTCACTGTTCAATTATTAAACAGGAGAGCATTGCATCATTGGAATTTATTGCTAGCTCCTCTTCTCAATAATTTTGTGTGTGTGCTTGCGCTTGTGTGTGTCTGTGACTGCAATAGTTTAGTTGCAGTTTTACTGTGGATAAGCTTGGTTTGGGCCCATAGTCCAGGGAAGCAATGGATATTTTCTTTGTTGTCTTAAGACAAAAACACTTTATTATTAGTATTATTATGTATATAATATTAATTTGTATTCTTATGTACAGTATTTATATTTCAATCTGTTTATTGTTGTGTATTATTCGGGCAGTGGAGGACTGTAGTCTGTGTCCCTCACATATTAATACCTGTGGTGTGGTTCAGGATACCAAAACTCTGAAAGGCCACCACAGGGAGTATTTATTAGAATTGTCTTTGATGGTGAAAGAACTGCACTTGAAGACCAGGTATCAGTAGTATCAAACCTTTTTAATTTGTTCTAATGACTGTACCTAGATTAATCACCTTGTACCTCCTGGTTAGTTGCAGTGGTTATAGTTGTGCTACCTTGCTGGGACTACTGTAGTCATGTCTGCCAAGGCTGTATGAGTGCATACTTTATCCAGATGTAGCAGGGTTTGGAAGGATTTGTTAAATTCTGCCACACAAACCTTTTGCAGCAGGATCTGAGCTTCTTGTAAGTGTTGGTATGGTCTATTCATAAAATGCTCCTCTTCAATTAACATTACTGCACAATCTAAGTCTCACCTGCTTTGAAGAATTATCTGTGCCCTACGATCCAACTTCCTTGCTGAAATCATCAGCTGAGCACAAATTGTTCATAGGTTCATAGGAGATTACTAGGCTAATAGCTCAAGAGCCCTTACAAGGCTAACCAGTTTTACCCAGATTTTACACAGTTTTCTATCCCTAGGGGAAAGATAACAAGGGTCAGCAAGTGGCATTTTGATAATTTTTACTGACTACCTCTGTCTATAAGGGACATGGGCACCACCCCAGCAGTGAAGTTGCGATTTCCCATCAATTGATCCAGATTGTGTTTAAAGATGGTCAGGGAAGGGCTCTGTTTCACATGAATAGGAATCCTATTCCAGAGGCGGGCCAATCTCTAGGACACATATCTGTCTCTCCAGCATGAACTATTCATGCTGGATAACCCTTGTGCAGTTAGTTTTGCAGATATGCAACATTTCCATCAGGGCTGGGTCAGAGACTGCCTTGTAGGTCAGGCACAGATCACCCCTCTTTTAATCGGTCAACATTTGACATGTTGGTTATACCCTGTATTTTTTTAGGTGAGAAACCTCTGAGGACAGTCCAACTGTGGTGCCTGGCAAGGTGCATGCCAAAGTGTGCATTGTACTTGATTATTGGTCTGATGAGGGGCAAGTACAGTGGTGCTATGACATCCTTAGATCTGGATGCCATGCCCTTACTTATAAGCTGAGCTACATAGAAGGATTTCCTCACCACCATAGACACATGGTGGTCAAAGCTCAAACTGCTATCTGAGTACTCAGATCTGTCACCACTAGGTCCACTCTTAGGGGTGCTATCAATGTTGTCATTTGCAGGGGTATTTGATTTCCCAAAAGGTATTATTATGCACTTCTTCACATTTAGTTTGAGGTCATAACTATGACACCAATTATTAATCTGTGTCACACCATTCTGTAGGATATCAACATTTATTTGGGGAATCAGTGATTGCCAACAGCTTGCAGTCATCAGCAAACTTGGTCAGCCAAAAGCTATCTACATTTGCCTTGACATCTGAGAAGTATATCTCAAACAGGAGGGGGGCTGACATTGATCCCTGTGGTACTCCAGTGGTGACTGGCCTTTTGCTGGATGTAGATTGCCCCTCTCTAACAACATGTGTTCTAGCCATGAGACATTTGGCTATCCATCTGGGGATGTAGAGGTTTATGCCTAATTTTGTGATTTTGTCTGTAATACCCAAGTGGGGTATTTTGTCAAATGCTTTGGCCAAGTAAAAGTAGGCAGTGTGCACTGTCTTACCCACATCCATAGTCTTAGTGACCTTCTCAAAGAAGTCCACCTGACTGAGCAAGCAAGGCATACCCTTAATGAAGCCGAACAAGGTTGGGTCTAGAGTTTGGAGATTGCCTATGTCACTGTTAATCAGGCCCATGATTATCCTTTCCATAGCCTTGCATATGAGGCTAGTCAGAGCTATGGGTCGGTAGTTTCCTGCGTCCATTGATGTCCCCCCTTGTGCAGAGAAATGACTGTTGCTGTCCTCCACTCAACAGGGACACAGTCTCAATGGAGACTGTGGTTACAAAGAGATCCGAGTGAGTCTGCTAGGTCATGTTTCAAGCTATTTAACAGACACCCTGGGATTCCATCAGGGCCCATTGATGCCGTGTTTCTAGCTTTAGAGAGCACAGTGATGACCTGTTCTTTTGTGATAACAAGCAAAGGAATGATAGGGGGAATTGATGAGGGGATGAAATATGAGTTGAATTTATTGGCCAGGAGGTTTGCTACTTCTTTTGCCTGGGTATGGGTAGTGACATCTACAGCCAACTCAGCACATTGTTGAGTATTTCCCTTAAGGTTTTGGATGTAACTAAAAATGCTTTGCGGTTATCCTTTGCTTGGAAGGCTAATTTAGTCTCATATTTAGCTTTTGAGGACTTGACTAGTTCCCTGATTGGCCTGTTCAGACTAATGAGGGATTTTTAATCTGTTGCACACCCTCCCACGTACATCTAGACAGGAATTTCTTCCTTCTATTGTATAGTCTTTTTATGTCAGGGGTCCATAAGGGTGACATGTTTTTTTCTGGCTAGAGCTGGGTTTAGTTTGGTCATGTACTTCCATTTCTATGCAGTTGATCAAGAGATTGTACAGAGCATTCATGTATACTTCTGCATAGGCTTCTGTGTTTTGGGGTTAGGGAAACCATTAAAATTACCTATGCTATCACTTAATATAAGGTAATTTACTTTGGAAAATTCTTTAGGATTTTAGGGTTTGGTGGGGGGTTCTACTATTACATTTATTTCAAAGGAAACTAATTTATGAATCCAATGAGGACATTAAGCTGGGTGGTGCAACACTCCCCCATTTTTATGAGTAGTATGGCAAGGATATTTGAGCCCCTAGAAGGAGTACAGTCCATCTGTTCCAGAACATTTGCATTGACAAAGTCCAGGAATCTCTGAGCCTGCATGTTAGTGGTCATGTACATTTTCCAGTTTAAGGAGGGATAGTTAAAATCACCTATGAGTAGTGTGTGGGGCTAGTAAGTGATTCTAGTAACTTCAGGTATGCGGCGTGATTTCCATGGTACATGGTTGGGGACCTGTAGCTAGCAATGATATGGTGGGAAATTTTACTTATGGTCAGCTGGACATGGAGTAACTCAAGCAAATCAGCCTGCTTAATAAATTTAGAGGTATAATTGTTCTTTATATAAATGGAAACACCTCCTCCTTTTATTTTTTTCCTTTCTAGAGGGTGGTCTGAATGTGTGATAGGCAATGTATCACTGGACGACTGGGGTGCTTTCCGCAGCCTTGAATCACATCTCTGTGACTGCACAAATGTCAGTATTTCCCATAATGAGGAGAGCTTTGAAAGAGTGCAGTTTCTTGTTAAGACTCCTAGGATTGAGCAGTAGTACCTTCAGCTTGGCATTAGATGAATTTGTTATGTTGGTAGTTCTGTTTGTTTGGCACTGCCTAAAAAAGACACTATGGGTGACTAATGCCTTGGCCAGTATTCAAAAGCCTAGTGGCAAAAGGTCAGACCATCTCTGGCAAAGCAGCGTGTTCTGCTAATCATATCGTCATAGGCTGACAAATAGTGGCTCTCCTTGGAATGACATCAGTATCTAAGCCAATTATTGAATTCATTCATTTTCTGTTTGTATTGTGGTATCATTCTTGGTGAGGTTAGAATGCTGCACAGTGCAAGGCTCATATCAGCTCGCAACAGATATTAAAAGAGGTCCATCGTGTCTCCCTTCATATAGTCCAGGGAGGTATGTCTCAGGTCATTCACACCCATATGAACTATGACTGAATCACACTGGTACTTGTGGTTGAATGACCTGAGTGTCTGCCTGATCTGGCAAATCCTAGTCCCTGAAGGGCAACTGACTGTAACCTTCTCTTTATCCATCCTGGTGAGGGTGGTGTCTGTGTGTCTCATGATGGAGTGCCCAATAACCAAGATGTTGGAATGTATGGTGTTTAGTCTTAGGGGCTTGTTTGTGGAGACACTGTGATGTGTATTTTTGTATGTAGTGGTTGGTGCTGACTTGGTTATGTTTGCATGTGGTTTCTGAGGGCAGCGAATGGGAGGCCTCTTAAGTTTTGGTAAGTTACTTGTGAGTACCTTCACTTATCTAAGAAAAATAAATCTGAGTCAACCAACACGGTCCAAGCAGTCCAAGCAAGATAAACTTCTCTTGAACACCAAAAAATATATAAATAACTAGTTTATTGAGGAAGGTTAGCATTTTCTTAGTTTGGCTGTTCTGTTTGTCAGTCTCCTTTAGCAGTCTGGTCAGCTTATTTTTGTCTATTTATACCTTCACTTATGTCAGTTTATGTGATGAGACCTTATTTGGTGAGGGAGATGTGTGTGTGCTGACAATATATTTGTAATTTGATTTGTCATTGTGTGAGAGTTGTGTCTCAATTTTCATAGTGTAACTACAGCTCTCACATACTGTGTTTGTTTGTTTCAGGATTAAGTGGTTGCTAGTATAAATGAGACAATTGCTACATAGCAAGAAAGTGCCTATCCATGGTTTCAGGTTTTTTCTATGGGTTTAACCAGGAAGAAGAGTGGGGAAATTTAACTGGACTGGGATGACAATACACAAATGAAAAATGGGTGCTATACTCAGTGTGAACTGGAGGTATCCAACAAGGCGATGCAGTTTTCTGCACAACTCAGATGCTTTTAGAACATCGGGGGAAGGCTGCAAAAATAGTTATTCTAAGAAAAAACTTAACCTGAAAGCATTTGCATTGTGCTGCATGGAGAACAGCTTAGCGCAAACATGGGCTTACATAGAATCAGAAAAACAAGTTTTCCAACAGCAAGTTCCACAGACCTATCAGAAGAAAACACAATAAGCTTTCAGCCAGCAGCCACCAGCTCAGACAGGTTTGGTACTGCATACTTCTGCCACAAGAGTGCAGTCAGAAAACCTTCTTAATGTAAAAATGCTAGTTTTGGAGCTCAAGTTCAGGGAAACCACACAGTTTAGATAATTCTGTCCCATAAAACGAGCAGACATGACACAGTTATGCACTACAGCAGCAGTGGAAATAGTTCCACTTTGAAACTCTACTAAAATGCAAAAAATGTAACAATTAATACAGGAGGCTTATGAAATACAGTAAAATATCAGCAGAAGTCCAAAACGATACTTATTTTCATTCTTTTAGCAGCAGATGGCTTTAGATAGAGCAGATTCTCTGTAACACCCAGCCAAAGTAGCCAAACCAAGAGCAGCAATGAAGAATTGAGCACAAACCCACTCAAACATAGGGCCTTTATATTGTTTTTACAATTAGGGTATAAATGCAACCTATTTTGAAAATATCCAATTTCACAATAAAACTAATGGCATATAAACAATAAAAAATGATGACATTCAATTGACTCACTAACTAAACATAAATGGCATTACATTGATCTGAAGTGGACACATTATGCTGCTGGGCTCCATAAAGGTTGCAGTGTCAGGTATACCTGTGTCACACTGGATACCTAGCCTGGGTTCTACATATCAACCTGCCATTAAATGACAGGGCCTTAGATGGAGAAAGGGAAGAAGAGGTCCCATCTAAATGTTGATGGTGAAAAAAATACCTCTACAAGTACTTCTGTGAGTCATTAGCTCCTTCTGCAGCAGACACTGCCTCTTGTTAGTTTCCATTCACAGAGCAACAACGCTTTTCAGTTTAGAATGTAATACACAATCCCAAGCTGTTATGAAAAAAAGCAGCTAGTAACTAGCATGATTGTTCTTTCATATGCACTCTAAAATATGTTAGAAAATCAACTTGAATGGCAACAATGCTTCACTGGATAGTTGACAAAAGAAGATCACCTACTTGTGGCAAGAAATCCATATGATGTCACTAAAAACCTTTCAACAAGAAAGAGTGGAAAATGTCCAAACAAAAGACATATCAGGAGCGAACCTCTTATAAGTAATGCAGGAGGTCATTTTGCAAATGGCTATTGTATTTTATCATAATCAAGGATGCCGTCATTCATTCATTCATTCATTGTATGATCACCTACTTTGTCCAGTGCAAGGATGTGAAGGAGTTGAAGCCTACACACACACACACACACACACACACACACACACACACACACACACACACACACACACACACACACACACACACACACACACACACAAAACCACAAAAAATGGACAAAGGGAGAGTATCTGTGAACCAGAAGCAGTTGAGCTGAGAAGGGAACTGGAACACAAAGCATTGTAAAGCATTGTTCTAATGCATTATATTGTAAAATATTCAACTGCTGTTCCATGCATAACTTGAACAACAGTTTTTCATTCCCACTTTATATGGGATGAGGGAGTGGATTAGATATCAAAACAGCAAAAGAATGCAGTTTCATCTCTCATCTCCTAACATCCATGATCTTGCTTCATATTTTTGCAATGTCCGTCACAAAGTTTTTGATTTTACGACAAGTCATTGCAAATTCCAGTTAGTTAATAATGCCGGATTTTGAAGTTTCATAATTCATGTTACTCAGAAAATGCTTGCTGATGCAAAACTTGTTCTAATAACTTTTTTAAATGAATTAGAGTAAATATTTAAAAACTGGTCCTGAGTTTGGGCTTTGTTTCCCCCCGTTATTTTTGTTATTGCCATGATATCTGAGTAAAGTAATTGAGAGCAATATCCCCACTTAATTAAGTTTCATTTTTCACGTGGTTAATATGAGCTATGCAATAACAGCGCTGCTCACAAACAATATTTTGTCTAAGTTATTGCAATCTATAGCAAATCTAAAACCATACATACACATTACTTACATATAGCCTTTACTGCGGTGGTGGTGCTGCGGTAGCGTTGTCGCCTTACAGTAAGATGTTGTCCTGTTCGATTCTTAGCTAGAGCGTCTTCTGTGTGCAGACATATGTGAATGGGTGTACCTTCGTTGAAGGTTGTGCGTCAGGGCCGGCAACTCAGCACATAAAAATCTACTGCCAATCATTAGCGGACCGGAGTTCCGCTGTGGCGACCCCTATCCGGGAAAAGCCAAAAGACACAACACAAAGTACAGTTTTGTACCTACCATAAATGTAGATTTTCGAGTGCTAATACAGCTCCAGTCATTACAGATGGGTTCTCTGCCGTCAGGCGGGTCCTCGGTCGGCCGAATTCCAAAGTCTAGGTCCGGCGTCGGTTGTTGTCGCTTTCCTTCCTGACGTCAGTGCGACAGGGGTATATAAGACACAGCCGACGCCATTTTCTTCAGTCTTTCTTGCTCCAGATGTCAGGTGCCCCCAGAAGGAAGGCAATATATATATATATATATATATATAATTTATATATAATCATGCAATGCAATATAATCAAAATTCAGTAGTTGCAAGCAAATACACCATAGAAGGATAACCCAATCAGGTTGCAAGAGGAGGAGTTAGCCACTAGGTCAGTACCAAGAGGGGAAGGAGGGAGGGAAACCTGGACTGCAGCTGTATTAGCACTCGAACATCTACATTTATGGTAGGTACAAAACTGTACTATGTTCATCGTGCATACAGCTGCAGTCATTACAGATGGGTAGAATCCCAAAGCTACGCACAGGGTGGTAGGCACTAGGTGGAACTGGGAGGAGCCAGAATGCCCTGCAACACAGCAGTGGCAAAGCCTGCTCTAGTTTTGGAGTATAAAGGTAGGTGGTAGTGTTTAGTGAAGGTATGCACAGAACTCCAAGTGGCTGCCTCCAAAATATCTTTGGTAGGGACTCCTCTGAGGAAGGCTGCAGAGGTAGCTGTGGCCCTTGTGGAGTGGGATCTGATGCCTGCAGGTACAGATTTACCATGAAAGGAGTAGCAAAACCGTATGCAGTGGCCTATCCATTTTGAAATTGTCTGTTTGGAAATTGGCTTCCCTTGAGCTCCTACTGCATAGGACACAAAGAGTTGTTCTGATTTCCTGAAAGGCTTTGTTCTGTCCAAATAGTAATGCAGCTGTCTATGGATGTCTAAGGAATGTAGCAGCCTTTCCCCTTTGTTTTGAGGATTGGGGTAAAAGGTAGGTAAGTGTATGGCCTGATTTAAAGCTACCCTGGATACTACCTTAAGCATAAATGACGGGTTGGTTCGTAGGGAAACCCTGTCCTGATGGAAGATGAGAAAGGGCTGCACAGCCATGAGGGCTTGTAGTTCCGAGACCCTAGGAGCTGAGGTAATAGCCAGAAGGAAAGCTGTTTTCCAGGATAAATATTGCAAATCTGTTGAGGCAGCTGGTTCAAAGGGAGGCAATGTTAGTTTTTCTAGAATGTAATTAAGATCCCAGGCTGGTATTGGTTGTTTCCTTGGAGGTCTTATATTCTTAGCCCCTCTGAGGAACTGTCTTAAGAGTGGGTGAGAGAATAAGGGTGGATCAGTGTTGTATTCTGCAGAAATGGCTGAGGCATGGATTTTGATGGAGGAAAATGAAAGTCCACTGTTGAACAGCTCAGCTACGTACTGTAATATCTGAGGCAAATTCAGTTTTCTAGGATCCTGGTCCTTTTTCTCATTCCAAGCGCAAAATCGTTTCCATTTTGCAAAGTAAGCTTTTCTAGTAGATGGCCTTCTGGCCTCCAAAATGACATCCTGCACCTCCCTGACTGTGAAGAGTTTTGTAGCTGTGCTGAGTCAGAAGAAGAGGCATTAGAGGTAGGGTCCAGGGAGGAGAATGTGTTAGGCTCCTCAGGAGTGGGTACCAGTGTTGTCTTGGCCAGTCTGGAGCAATCAGTATCATCTTTGGTCTGTCTGCTCTTGCTTTCAAGAGCACCTTGGGCAGTAGAGGCAAAGGTGGGAAGGCGTAAACTGTCCGTGCTGCCCAACTGAAAGAAAGGGCGTCCACTCTCCAGGCCTTTGGATGAAATGTCCTTGAGCAGAATTTTGTCAATTGATGATTTTTGTGGGAGGCAAAGAGATCTATGTCTGGCCTTCTCCACGCTTGGATTATCTTTGTAAACACTTGAGGATGCAACTTCCATTCATGCGGGTCTGTCATATTTCTGCTTAGATTGTCTGCCAGCGTGTTTTCCATACCTGGCACGTACTGTGCTTGAAGCTCGATTTGCCATTCAGAGCCATGTTCCAAAGTGACATGGACAGCCTGCACAGGGGGTATGAATGTGTTCCTCCTTGTTTGTTTATGTACCACATTACTGTGGTGTTGTCTGTTCTTATCAATAATTGCCCTGGATGTAGGAGGTCCTTGAAAGCTGTAATTGCATTTATCACTGCTAGCATTTCCTTTTGATTGATGTGAAGGTGCTTTTCCTTTTGGGGCCATTTGCCCTGAATGCACCTGTCTGTCATGTGTGCCCCCCAGGCGTAGTCTGAGGCGTCTGTTGTGATGACTTAATTTGCTTGAGGCTTGCAGAATGGTAGACCTGTGTTTGTTTGGCATGCTTGGGCCCACCATAGAAATTCCTTTTGCAAACATGGAATTAGTGGTATTATTGTTTCCAAACTGTGGCTGTGTTGAGACCATAGGTTTTTTAGGTACCATTGATGTTTCCTCATATGAAACTTTGCACATGGGATTAGAAGAATGCAAGATGCCATGAATCCCAGAGCCTGCAGGATTTTCCTTGCAGTTAGCCTGGTACAATTTGCTAGTATTTTGAAGTACTGAGTTAGTTGCCCCTGTTTTTCTGGCGTAAGATAGGCCATCTGGGTGTTTGTGTCCAAGTTGGCACCCAGGAAAATTATTTTCTGAGATGGTGTTAGCCTGGATTTCTCTTTGTTGACTGTGTATCCCAGAGAATTCAATAACCGTGTTACATAAGCCAGATGTTCCAGAAGTATGTGTTTGCTGTCCGCTTGGATCAGGCAATCATCCAAATAAGGGTATATTTGTATCCCTTGAAGTCTGCAGTAGGCAATTACTGATGCCAGGCATTTCGTGAATACTCTGGGCACAGTAGATAAGCCAAAGGGCAATGCAGAGAATTGATAGTGGATTGAACCTGCAAGAAATCTGAGATATCTTCTGCAGCTTTGTCTGATTGGGACATGCAGGTATGCCTCCTTGAGGTCCAATGTTACCAGCCAAGACTCCTTGCCCAGCATGGGAAGAAGCTGCTGTAAGGTGAGCATCTTGAATTTTGGTACGAGTAGAAATGTGTTTAGGATGGATAAGTCCAAAATGGGTCTCCAATCGGTTCCCTTCCTTGGTACCAGGAATAGTCTGGAATAAAAACCTTGACCTTGTTCGTGAGTAGGTACCTCTTGAATAGCTTTCATGTCCATGAGCTTTGAAATTTGTATTTGAGCCTCTGCCCTTTGATTGTGTGGCAGGTTCGGCATGCCTCTCATTTTTGGAAGAGTGTGAAAATGAAATCTGTAGCCTCTGTTTATAATGTCCAGGATCCATTTGTCTTTTGTGACAATATGCCAATTTTTTGAAAATAATGCCAGCTTTCCTCCCAAGGGTGCTGCCATTTGAGCCTTGCTTGGCATGCAAAGGGGAAAGTCATTGGGTTTGTTTCCTGTATTGCTGTGCACTGTCTTCGCCACCTCTTGGTGCTGGAGATTGCCATTGTCTGCCTCTATATGATCCTTGAGATTGTCCTCTGCCCCTTGTGCGCCTGTATCTACCTCTTTGGGGCTTGTCCGTGGCTGGAAAGGACCAGTTTTTTGAAGGCCAATTTCTACTAAAACGTGGTGGTTGTACCTGTAGAAAAGCTTTAACAGTTTGCATAGATTTAGCTTTTTCTTCCATTTTCCATAGTATCTCCTCAGCATTAGTACCAAATAATACATCCTTTTGTAAAGGAGCATCTAGTAATTTAGCTTTAACATGATCAGGCAAGGTTTGCTCCCTAAGCCAGGCATGTCTATGAATGACTGATCCTGTAACAGCAGCTCTACTTGAGGCCTCTAGAGCATCATAACCACATTGTAAGGTGTGTTTACCCACTTGTTCTGCACTATGCATCATATCCTGCAACTCCTTCAAATCTGGTTGTTCAGGTTGTGACATTTTATTCTTTAATTGTGATAACAGAAACTGCTGATATTTAAGCATATGAAACTGACAATTTAAGGCCCATGGCTAGGGTGGCCGAGGTATATACCTTTTTTCTCCACCTTTCTAAGGCTCTAGACTCTCTCTCGGAAGGTAATGGATTCTTAGCAGTAGAGGCCTTCATTCCCTTGGGGCCTTGAGAAATGGTTTCTGGGTCAGCATTATGGCTTTTGTAAAGAAATTGGTGTGAGTTAGGAACTCTGTAGTACCTATCAGTCTTGACTGGGGCAGGAGGCAGGGAATCCGGATTAAGGCAAGCCTCCGAGTAAACATCATCCAGTATGTCCAAGACAGGAGGTATCACCAGAGGTCTGTGCTGAGGTAGCAAAAGAAATTCCCTAAGCCTTTTCTTGGAATCTGAAAAATCTTGGCCTTCCCAATGGAAGTGTCCCCTCAAGGTATGTAAGGTTTCCCCGAATGAGAAATCCTCTGGGGGGGATACAGAAGGAATGGACTGCTCTGCATAAGAATCTTCAAAAGGGGAGTACGAATGTTCCTCTTCATCAGAATGTTCTGAAATAATGGAGCCCTGGTCAGAAGAGGGAGATTCTTCCTCCACTCTGGGTCTCTTGTCCTGTGGGGGTTGGGAACCCCTGATAAGAGTAATTAAATCCTCAGCCATTTTGAGCATCTGCTTTTTAGGCATGGGGCCTGAAGATGGGCCCTGTGCAACAGGCCTCTTGGAATGCATGGCTGATTTAGACTTAGTAAAGGCCTTGATGGAAAAGGAAGAAGAAGGTCTGAAGACACCATGGGTGGAAGTGGACCTGTCCACATTAAGAGGCTCAACACTCACAGTGGCATCGGTAGCTGTAGTCAGGGTGTGGGCCGAGGAACCTGCAGTCTCGGTTACAGAAGACACCGCCAGAGAAGTGTCGTCGGTAGTCAGGGGCTGCGTAGGCGCCTCGCTGAGAACCGGACCACGTGTAGCCGGTTTTGGTGTGGTGTCGGTGGAGACCGCGGACCTCGCGTGTTGGTCTTTGTCCTTGCGTTTTTTGGACAAAACAGTAGTCGGAGTCTCCAACGACATTTTATAGTTAAAAGCTTTACCAAAAAAGTGCTGGGCGAACTCCGCCCGACGCTTAATAGTGCGTTTATTGAAAGTAGCACAAAAGCGACAGCCCGAGACGTCATGGTCTGGGCCTAAGCAAGGTATACAGAGGGAATGGAAATCCTTATGCGGTATTTGCTTCCCACAAGAAATACAATTGTTAACTTTGTCTGACATCGGTCTGAGGCAAGAAAAGTTTCAACGGGTACTTAGCTTTAAAGAAGACTTCGGTTTCCAAATTTTCATAATTTCAGGAGCTGGCCGACCGGCACTTGCGAACTGCTTCTGCTTCGGGCACCGGGCAGCAAAAAAGACTGAAGAAAATGGCGTTGGCTGTGTCTTATATACCCCTGTCGCACTGACGTCAGGAAAGAAAGCGACAACAACGGACGCCGAACCTAGACTTTGGAATTCGGCCGACCGAGGACCCGCCTGACGGCAGAGAACCCATCTGTAATGGCTGCAGCTGTATGCACGATGAACATCAACAACACATATAGCCTTTCTTGCTTCTGCTGTCTAATTTTGTTAATTTTCCTTACAGTATAAATGTCTATGACATTTGACAGACATTTGTCATAAAACTTGACTATTTCTGTTTTTTTTTAAGAAACAGACATTCCTTACATTTATATTTAGCCCATTAGTAGGTATTGTCCCCTGCTTCTCATATACTTGGGCTGTCAGCAATCTGTGTTTACTACCTTTTCCACCCAGTATGTCAGCAATTAATTTACTGCCTTCTCCAGCCTGTCAGTAAATGCTATTCCATGCCCCTAGGGCAAAAACTACCAGCAGTGAGAAAATCTTTGTACCCCTTCTCTCTAATTTCAGTTCCTTGTTTCCTCCCACTTCCTTTCTAAGTTGTGAGTGACCTTAACTGCCTACCATAAACTTTTCCTGCCTAACTTATCAATGACCGTTTTGCCTCTCCTACCTATCAAGTAACATGATATGCTGACTTGTGAGCTCTGTTTTATCTGACATGCAACAGAGCTGTATAGTGATACTGTTTATAAATCAAACCTATCTGGCATAATGTAGATTTATCACTTCAGTGTACCTGCATATTATCATACAGTTAGTTAGTCATGGCCGGATGCTGCCAAACTCCTCATCAAGGGCTCTTTGCCACCCTCTACCAGGCTCTTGGTAATGAGGTGACATACCCTTCAGTGCAGATGGACCATGTTCCTGATTCCCAACCAATGTTTATTCTCTTCTTTCCTCTTTAAACAACAACAATAAAAGAGTATTTATATTTAATATACAACTGTTCTTTATATCATGGGAAATTATACATTGTATAATCAGCTGTACTGCATGCTTGCTGTTTTAAGTGTTTAATTGTTTTAAATGTTAAGGAGAAATTCTACAATTTCTTTGTATGCAGTTACGGTTGCTATCATTACCAAAGATTTAAAACATAGGCCGATAGCCTAGTGCCAACCTATGAAACTATTTTATGGGTACATTTACTAGGCATTAATAACTTAATGTTTGTATTTCAATATTATTAACAATGTATAAAAAATTATTGAAAAAAGAACATATATATATATATATATATATATATATATATATATATATATATATATATATATATATATATATATATACATACTCTGGTAGTTCTGAATTAAAGGGACTTTGAGCATTGACGTGATAACTTAGATTCCTGTGCCTGCATAATGATCTTAAGAATATGAATAACTTCATCTTTCTGTTTAACAAAGTGTATATATATATATATATATATATATATATATATATATATATATATATATATATATAAGATACAAGGATACTGTGCAGTCTTGGACTCATCTACCTTGTGTACTATTCACCTCTTATGTTGTTTTTGTTTTAGAAGGCTCAACACAGGTACCCTGGCACCTTAGTTTTAAAAGAGGAAATGCACTGAATAAACAAGACAACAAAATCCTGGTTCTGGAAGCCGGTCATTATTTTGTCTACAGTCAGGTAAGAATTTTTGTGCCTGCCTAATCACATTGTGAACTACATTGTTTGCGTGGATGAATCAAAACTGTTGACACTGAAAAATAATAGTTTCATGGGCATATAGTATCAATGCAAACCTTTTTTAATACTTACAGGTGTGGTACACAGATAGCACATTTACAATGGGGCATTTTATCCAGAGAAAGAAGGCCATCCTTGTAGGTGATGAGGCCAGTGTTGTGATATTATTTCGCTGCATTCAAAGCATGCCTTTAAAGTACCCAAACAACTCGTGCTACACTGCAGGCAAGTGCTTATCTTTCTTTTACTTTGTTTCCAAAGGAACTGACTTGCTAAAAAGTTTCTGTAATGTAAACTGCTTTAAATGGTAAGGATCAAAAAGGCCTTACACGTTTTAATACATGAAGCAATCAGAAAGAGGGGATGATTTCTTTTCCATAAAAAAAAAATCTTTCCAAATGTGCTTTATTTAAGTAGCTGAGCTCTAGGGAAGATCGTTCAAAAGCAATTTGTTAAAATATGTTTTTGAAAGAAAAACTTTGCTGGCTGTATATCTTGGAAAATATGAACAAAATGCTGTTATTTATAGGGCAGAGTTCCTTCAAACCCCTGGCTTATGACTACGACCCTTGTACCTCTGCATGTAGCATAATCGACTCTGGTGTCACTATATGTGGATGATAAGAACCCCCCTCCCCACAACTGATCCTTTTTAATATACTTACTTTTACTTAGAGATAACAAGAGCATTACAGCCAAATTATAGCCCCAAGTAAGAGATTAAGAGCAACAGATGAAGACTATTTGCATAGAAGAACTTTCAACCAAAAATTATTTGACATTACATCCTGACAAATATAAATAAAGTGCAGTTTTACTTTAGGATGACAGCCTCTCCCACATCATTTATACAGGGAAGCCTACAGGGTATGGTCTATGCTCCTGCACCTCAACAAATCCACCTATATAATTAGCTGTGGGATCACCACCTTGTGCCTAAGCATAAACTCCCCCAGAGAGACTCCTTCTATATGCTTGTCTTTCCAGCTAAATGCAGAAAACATGATTTACTCAAGCTGAAGTTGACCATGTCATCTGCTCCTAAATAGCTGTGCTTTATTTTCAGTTATTATCACACTTTCTATGCTATTTGTTTAGCATTCAGCTATTCATACTTTTGTTTTCATTCTTATTTGTGGTTACTATGACATAGAGTTCTTTCTTCCTTCCATATTGTTCATGACGCCATCTACCATAACTTGACTACTTTTTCTTTCTTTTAACAGCATTCACCTGCTCATATTTATTTTTATGGTTGACAAAGAAATGCCTTTAATTAAATCTAATATGAAATGTACAGTAATCAAAAGTACTGTATTAATTTAGTATTCAAAAGAACATAAACTTGATCCATTTCTGAGGCTAATATGGGGTTATTATGCTTAGGAATCCACCAAAACTGAAATGTATACAGTAGTTTTTATTTTTTGAGTTCTCTTTAAAGCTTATCAACATTGCTTAGAGACGGTGTTATGTGGGGAAATTCAGAGGGACAACAATAAGAATCTTTAACAAGGGAAAAACAACAACATGAACAACAACAGCAGGGGACATGCAAACCAAAAGTGAAAATGAGATCTTAGAATGACATAATTGATTGGTTGACCAAGTTATGCTTTCACTTTGGATGGCTCATCAGAAGAGCTGATAACATTGATCAAGTCACATTTTGAAAGGAATTCATCACAAAATTAGCATTTGGAGTGCAGGTATGGATCTGTTACGGAGAAAGTGCATCACTTTGTTCAATCATTAACACCCTAAAAGTGAACTACTAAACTGTTAATTTGTCATATTCCAAACCATTGGTAAAACTGATACCTTCCTAAAATAGGAAGGGAAGACAGAAATTTTCATGTGTACAAGATTTGTCATCGAGTATTTCCGTCTTCTCACAGTAACTTTGAAGAAGACAGTTTTTTACAGCCTTCTCCCTAGCAAAACTACCACTGAATGTTGACTTCACTGCCCTTTACATATTACTGCTCTGGAATTTGTGATAGTTAACCTTAGAGTAGAAGACAGGAAATCTACGAGTAGTTTCCTATCAAATGTCAGAAATGTACTCAAAAGAGCTCTGGGGGTGGTAAGGAGAGATAACCCACTTGCTTTTCTATCAGCTACAACTTGGTTCTGTAGAACTACACCTTGTAAAATAGAAACACGCTTCTCTTAAGCTGATAACCTTATTTTCATCCCCTGTTGCTCTTCTGCTTTTCTGGAATATTCTCTTAGTCCTCATTTTTCCCTCTTATCCTAGCTCCTTGATCTGTTTTTTTGCATTATGTAGTACCCCTAAGTTTGTTTCCATTCCACGAATGCCTCTCACTTGGACCTTATGTCCCGCTGTAGTTTACCTTTCTGTCTTGATGTACTGTTTCATATTTAATCCAAACCACTGGACAGAATCAAGTCTCCACTCTTTATTGGCACAGAGGAAAGAACGTTCTTATTTAACGCTCCACAAACAAAAAATGTGTTTTCGTCCGAGCACCTCCCAGAGTTTATCAGAAAATATAGAGCAATAAAAACAGCATCAATTAAATAGATGTCAACCCTCTAGATAATAAGATCCCAATCAGCACCTTAAAGAGACATACAAATAGTATACATTAATTTAATTTAAAAATAATTAAAATAAGGCAGTTGAGGTAAAAGACCCAAGACCCTTGATTCTGTCCAGTGGTTTGGATTATTTGTTTTGTTCTGGACTGGTTCTGCATTTTTGGCGGTTACTGATGTTTCATATTTCCCATATGTGGCAGAATACAGCTCATGACTAAGGCACTGTGATACACAACTGCCTCTTAGTTTTCACTTACTGTCACTGTACTCCTTAAGAGTTCTTAGTACATATTGTTTTGCAAACTTGTTACCATAGCTGTTGTGTTAGACAGATTGGTACACCATTTTAAAAATGTTCTCTGTGGTTGGTTCATCTTATATTTATGTATTCAGTTTGGTTATGTGGTGATTTAGTATTACTATTGGCTTGCAGATCTTCTGCATTTTGGGTTTTCACTATCAGCAAGGCTTCCATATAAAATAGGCTATAACCAGTTAAAATAAAATGTACCCACACACACACACACACACACACACACACACACGCACACACACACACACACACACTACTAGTAAAGGAGAAGGCTCTACGTTGTAACCCCACTGATTTTAAAGAATACTGGTTGTTGAGTCTGGCTCCCTTCTTCTCTTTTGTTTGTTTTGTTTACTCTTCACAGACAACAGCATTATGGCTATAGTCTGCCGTTTCCTTTGGAGAGGTATTTTTCTTAGGCACTGATAATATATTAGGGCTATTTCGACTTCATCCATGATTTTATTAATAAATGCTTGTAGTGCAGTGATCAGCACATTTCTGATGAGGTTCACATATGAGTCTATATTAAATGAACAAATGTTCATAATTTCGAAAGCTCTAAAGAGTGAAAATGCCAGACCTAGAAGTGCTTTTTGTGGGGTCACAGTAGAGTGAAGGTCTGAATATTTGCCCTTTCCTCACTGTAGTGCTATCTTGGAGTTGGTATATATATTTAGCGGGGGTGCGGGGGGCACATCACGAGTTAGAGGTCTGGCATTTATTCTCTTTAGAGTATTCGGTATTATGATCATGCGTTCATTTAATATAGACCCTCACATACAATTCTTTGTGGTATTTGTAGCTTGTTAGTCTACATATAACCAAAATACACAGAGGATTGTAAGTGGCAAGTGAATGAGTGTATCAACACACACCCATATTACAAACAATATTATTTTTTTTTAAGACTGTATGTTTAGCATTCAAACATGTTTATTATTCCCACTTGGTCTGGAGACTCTTTTGAAGACATGAGTGTGTCCTCTTGGCCATTGGATTATGTTTTATTATTTACTCTTTGATAGTTTGTATTTTTATCCATGAGTGGGTTGCTATGATCCCTACGTCTGGTTATTTTGCACAGTAGTGAGGATTCTACAGAAAATGGAGTAAAGGTAACAATACAGTGTACTTGGGTGAGGTCATCACCATAACAGTAAATATTTGACTTCCTTTCTCTTTAGTTGGCTACCGCCCTCCACTCCCATCATTTTTATAAAGCTCTTCACTCATTCTGTTATCCCAGTAGTGTCATGCTTAGAAATGTGTTTAATGCATGGTTGTGGAGGTGATTACACAGCCTTTCAAGCATAGCATATAGCTCAAGGGATAAAACAGAAGTGACTGACAAATGGCATTTTACCTGTTGTCAGATATTACAGCATGCAGAAAACATGATTTATGCAAGCTGAAGTTGAGCATGAGATCTGATCCTAAAGGCTGTGCTTTATTTTCAGATATTATTATGCTTTCTATGGTATTTGTTCAGCATTCAGCTAGTCATATCATTGAGTGCATAGATGCGTTTTGTTATTTCCTGTGTGCTTAAAGAACGTTTTTATACTATTATCCTGAACTGAAATAGTGGCATAGACTGAGTTATTTGTAGGCCAAAGAAGTGGAGCATTTTATTATATCCGGCATATTTTTAATTTGTTTCATTTTCTGTTTAGATCTGTGGATATGAAGATTAGTGAGGTTGCAATTCTTGAGACCTAGGTAAGCTCAGATACCTCCACGGGGAAGTGGAAGCCATCCTAGGTGCCCTATGAGCTATAAGAGAGAGAGGTAGATATTTGCTTGTAAATTTTCTAGCGGTATGTGTGTGCTTGGTAGCTACGAAGGCAGGAATCCAGTCAGAGACGAGTTAAGCAAACCATCTATCTTTATTGTGAGTGCCCTGCTTTATACAACGGTACATCTGGTAGACAATCTGTACTCAGGTAAAATCCTGATTCTGTCAATATTCATTCCAGTTTCCCCTGCTGTTCCCTATATTCTGTATGGCTTCTGGATGCTGAAAGCCCCAAGTTATGGCTTATTAGATCTGAAAATACTTTCAGCTATGCACTCATTCATTGACTGATAACAGCCTTCAATTGCTTCATCCATTACCTTTAATTCTATTCTGCAGTTCTCACGAAATCTTGAACAAACCCAATATTTTTAAGCATATATATATAAAACCAAATCAAGTCCAGTATTGTCTTTATGCTAACTTATTGTTTAGTAAGAAATTCAATAAACAATACAGTTAACAAATGCCCAAAGATTCTATTCTTAGCAGGCATAATGCAAAATCAAATCTCAGGAATCTGTACTCCACACACTTTAAGTACAGCTCTTCAACATCCCAAATTGTCTCAACTGTATTTAGAAAATGAGCATTCCGAAATTCTGCATAGCTCAGTTAATTCACAAAACTGTTCAATATCTTTACGTGTTCACTTCCTGCTTACTCAGTATCACAGGATTATGTGCTCACTACCTTTGAAATCAAACCTGTCCTGTAGTCCCTCTATAATCACTAACTGGATATTGGCAAAAGCAACACTATGCACCTCCTTACATTCTCATTATGACAGAATTCTGTGTTCTATATTTTGATTATGACAATTCTGAGATTCTACACTTTGTAGTTTTTGAAACGTACAGGATTGCCTCCAATTTCAAATGCTGAATTCTGAAAAGTCCATGATTATGTGCACAGCTGCTCTGAAATTAAACTTTTGTAGGACTTTTTCTGCATTTACACCTCTGTCATTGATAATCAAATCAATATGTTCCTGGATTGTATAGTTTGAAACCATAAAACAAGGTAGGCTATTTACCTACAGTCATGTCATGGGTGTAATACACAAGCTTCTGAACTTTGTCTATAAGCAGTTCCAGTCATTATTCATTGTGAAACTACTAAGCCTGTGTTTTTAATATAACATATTAGTACAATTTTGCCTGCTTACCCATATCTTTATGATCTCTTTCATTTCATGTAATTTCATGACTCTGCATTTAGTTATTTTGTTGAAAAAAAAAGAGACCTGTTCAGGGTTCATAAAAATGCTTATGCTGTCATGCAAAACTTGTGAATGAAGTTAAGATTGTGTGAGGCAAGAAATGTCCATATATGTGAGTTTCAAGGATGCAGAACTTCAAAGCAGTCGACCTCACTAAGCCCGCTCTGATAGAAAGCAATCATAAAACTGAACAAGTGCAGCGAATTTTGTGGGTCTCAAGGTATGTCACCGAGCAGATCATGGAGAATATGCAGAGTGTACCCATGTATCTGCAGCACGTTTTATAACTAACTACCATGATAATACAAGACAAGGTCGTGAACAGGCCAAGCAACTGGTTGTGCCAGTAGATGATGCTTTGCAACAGTTAAGTGCTGCAGAGTGTAATGGCCTATTGAAGCGAAATAAAAATATTGCCTAAGAGAGTATGGAATAATATGGCTACTATTATTGTTATAGTGGGGAGAAAATGGTGTGCATAGGACAGTCTGAATGGGGGAAAACAAGCAGAAGGAAGCACACAAGGGGAGCAAATAGGACTGTGGTAATGGGGTGACAATGAATGGGCACAGACATACAGAGGGTTTACAAGTAGTGAAAGTGATAGAGGGTTGGACCACACACAAGGTACAAGCCAAGCCAAACTAAGAAGGAGGTCACAACAGTTACAGGTTAGGTAGAAATGATAGCCGCAGAGGGATGAGTGGGTTATCAGAGGGCTATCTAACAGATCCACCACAAGCTGGTGATCCTATATAGCTACTGCCGGATGATGTCTCAATCTCCAGTGCCTGGAAGTCAGGCACTGTGATTCTAGTGAATCTTTACTTCTCCACAGAAAGGCCTTTATCTGACCAAGATGTTGATTAACCTGTTACTTTATTGTTTCCTTCATAGTAGCCTTAGTTATCTGCTGCAGTTGTGATTGGTCAAAAGGCTGAGGGACATATATGTCTAACAGGGAGTAGCATGCCACCTACACCCCCATCATCAGACCCCCCCCCTCGGTGAGCCACATCCAAAAGAGATGGCAGTAAAGCTGCCTGGGCCTGCAGGCTCTTCCTCATCGGGTAGACTTGCAGACTGGAGACAAAATAGGAAAAGTGCCACTATAAGTATGACATGATATTGTAACTCATCAAACTCTAAGGCAGACAGCAATGACAAACACCCCATTTTGTTATTCATGCCTCCTGTGTTATTCATCATATCAAGGTTTCTGCTCCTGATGAGTAGAAAGATAAACTACATGCATTACTATTTCCTGCTTGAAGATTATGCATTTATGTTGAAGTTGCAAAATAAACAAATAAAAAAAATAAAAATCACACGTACAGGCTTATAGTACATCTCTTCACATTTCATCTTCTCACACCTGCAGTCTTTCGTGACATCATAGTTTCATCTTCTTAGTCTTGCAGCCTTTCAGTACAGGGTCACTTCAGGTCATCATAGCAGTGCTTGTGCTGGCTATCTGTTGCCTTGGTATTTGAAGGAGCCACCACATAGACCCAAAAGCTGCTACCTGAACTAAGTGTGAAGGACATGCAGAAATAGCTTTGTCTTCTTCATAAACCATGATGAAGCCCTGTGTCTGTAAATTCTACCAGACATCTCTACCTCACAGGATATCAAATGGCAAATGACATACCAAAAGGACCTGAATTTCATTCTGTATAAGCATTCCCTGCTCAGTTATTCAGTGAGTGTTTATTTCCTTACCTCTTGCATCCACTTACGGAATTTGAGAATGTGAAGTGGCTATAATGGGCATGCTGCTCATTATGGCATCATTGTATGAGGTTGCTATAAAGCAATTCTTACTCATTCATAAGCAGTGTTGAAATTCATCTCAGCAATAGTTTCATGGTTGTGTGTGTGGGGGTCGTGAGCCAGGGTTCAATGTGGTAGCTAGCATCAACTGCAGAATTCAACACAAACTTTTGAGTGGGGTTTAATCACATGCATACTGTGTGTATGGCTCCACATGTATTCTACCAACAAGATCATCTATGGGAAAATAGCATGGTGGAAATAGACATGCAGGTCCAAGATATTCCAAATGTGGCAATCATACTGGAAAAAAGAACAAGAAAAACTTAGCCAAGCTAGAGTTTGCATTGCATGATTCCTTGAAACCTCTTGTAGAAGGGGATATGGGATATGTGCAAATAACCCCTTAAGGACACCGGGTGTTTCAGCTATGTGGGGGTTCTTTGTACCCATGACTTATTTCTTTTTAAGTCGATGAATGGACAAATTCAGGCCAATAAACCCAAACCCCACTAAATGCGGACATGCATGTTTCAGTCTTGTTATGACATGATCAACACAGCAAAACTGGACTGTTTGGCTAACCTTTAGAATAATACAGGGCTGTTGTACCCAGCTGTTGTCCCTAACCATTATGGTGTCTACAAAATATCCTATCTAACAACTAAATAAAAGAGTAAACAGGACACACAGCCAATCCAACTGGAAAAAAAGCCAGAAAAACCTAGCCAAGCTAGAGTTTGCACTG
This sequence comes from Protopterus annectens, assembly GCF_019279795.1. Taxonomy (NCBI): domain Eukaryota; kingdom Metazoa; phylum Chordata; order Ceratodontiformes; family Protopteridae; genus Protopterus; species Protopterus annectens. The sequence goes on from NC_056735.1 coordinate 1,521,680,647, forward strand.
TGTGATTCCTTGAAACCTCTTGTAAAATAGGAATATGGTATATATGCAAATGACTCCTTAAGGACACCAGGTGTTTCAGCTATATGGCAGTTCTGAATGCCCATGACTTATTACTTTTTAAGTTGATTAATGGACAAAATCAGACCAATAAAGCCAAAGTCCACTAGCTGTGGACATGCATGTTTCAGTCTTATTATGATATCATCAGCACAGTATAAGTGGGCTGTTTGGCTAACCTTTAGAAACACAGGGTTGTTGTACCCAGCTGTTGTCCCTAACCATTAAGGTAACTGCAAAATGCCCCATCTAACAACTAAATAAAAGAGTAAATTGGACACACAGCCAATCCAAATGTGCCAATCATGAATACTACCAGAATGGTGCATAACCACATTGGCTATAATCCTCTGTCCAGTGTAGACTATCTGACAGTTGAGGTAATGCTAGTAATTATTATTGCTGTATGTCTGGGATTGAGTATGGGGAGTTTTTATAGCCAGATGAGTGCAGTCTATGGCATCAAGTACTTTTGGTAAATGGATGGTACTGTAGAGGTCTCCCCTAGTGCTGACCCTCTCTTCTTTAGTCCTGGTCAGCCATATGCACACATTAATATGTAGCAGCATAGAATCAAAGAATGTTTTGATAATCCATGAGACAAAAGCTTGAGAAACACCCAATATGTCATCAGCTGGTCATGGAAAGGTCCCAAGTAACTAAGGATGTTAAGGGCTACATATCCCTTTGTATCCTCAGATATAACCAGATCATACATACCTTGAGATTAAGCATGTGGGTGAAATATGTCCAGCAAACTCTGGATGATATGACAGTCCACCCTGTAGTGATCCATGATCTGGTCATCAGTTAAGACATGGTAGGTCAGGCACTACTGATAATACAAAGGTCTGATACATTACACAACTTGGAAGGCCTCAGAGGTTCCTAACTAAAATGATTGCTGGTTTAAAGGCACTCATTAACCCAAGGCAGACATGAAGCTCTGTTGTCATATAAACTCCTAGGTGGAGATCTATGCCTTGCATTCCATGTTATTAAGAACTCAAACCTACTTGACCTTTAACACCTCTGGAAGGCAAAGAACACCAGTAACACTTGTACAAAGGATGTAAATATGTATCAAGATATAAATAAAACACATTTGTGGAAGATATGTATTATTCAATGTTTACCCCATCTCTGAGACATATTACTTTTAAATTTAAAACTGACTGATGCTGTTACATACTTCAGGATCAACTTTGATGATTGGATGGTTATCTGTAAATTCATTCCTGGCCTGACTAGCTTTGCCTTTCTGGAAATGGGAGGAACATTAGAAGGGTGGGTGCTTGCAAAGGGTATGGGGAGTTTAGACTAATTTGCCTTGCCATTCCTATATATCCTATGAAGAGATCATCCATAGCTCATTCCTTTACTGCTAACATATCCAGGATAAGAGGTTCATTAACCATGCATGGGGTTAATCCCACCCCTCCCATTTGTTACTGACAAGCTGAACAATCTTTAGTCACTGGCTGCTTATTCTCCTGTGATAATCCATATAGTGACTTTAAATCAAAACATTGGCTCTTATTCTCTGTCCATTCACTACTTATGTTGTGACAGCCATATTATCCTGTGTACTGCAACTGTGATGAGAAAATCTACTGCTAGTTTGTCTGTAGCTATTTTTTGGTTCTTTGCATATCATGCGTTCACTAGTTTTTCCATAATTTTCTCTAATCTGATACAGGGGAATATAAACTAAATGGATATAGAAGGGCTAGCCACCTGTCAGTGGGAACACTGGCTCTAGATGACTGTCACTGTTGAAGTGAATCCCCAACCCCAGGTACAAAAATGGGGTAAAAAGGGGTTGTGGATGTATGAATGGATGCATTACTATTACTTATTTTGTCTTTGAAGAAAAAAAATAATCATTATATTCCTATATTTGAAAGCCATGGAAATATGTATATCAATCACAACTTTGAAGCAAATTCCTCTGCAAGATTGTCATTTTACTGGCTTCTTTGCAGTTGTGACCATGCCTGTTTTCTGTGCTAATTATTTCTAAAGTAAGGCTACTTCATGATTCAATTAGACAGTGACTGTCCCAGTTTGTAGACTTCTTGGGTGAAGACAGCTCTGGCATCTACAATTAACAGGAAGCAAAATCTGTCCAAGTTTCTGAATATGCTTATTCGTTTGTTGCTGATATCCACTATGTGGGGATCTGAAATCACTCTAAGATTCCCTGTGATCTCATATCTTTGCTGTGGATTGCAGAAAAATCTTGCACATTTCAAAGCAGATGACAACAATAAAATACTGCACCAAGGTCCAAGAAGTTATTGTTCCACTGTATTCAGCATTCTTCAGACCTATCAATGAGTACAGTACCCCCTTTGGTATGTAGCTAATCAGTCATATTCAACAATTGGAATGTCCACAGAGGTCCTTCATAAAAAGAATGCAAGGGTGTAAATAAAATGTCCTATGCAGACTGCCTCTAGGCCTTGTCCCTATATGCTGTCTCCTACAGGCTGTTGAGGGGGGCTCTATGCCTGGCATACAGGGCATTGTCAGACCACACTCTGATGGACCCAATTCAAGTGTAACTTGGAGAATTGGATGGGAAACAGGAAATTCATCCCTGATTTGGCACCTATGTCTCTAATGGACACAGGCAACCTGCAAATGGTTCATCTCCCTGGCCCTGCTCGTAAATGTTTCATCTCCCAATCCCTGCTTACACTTATCAAGAGTACCAGAACTTGTCAGAATTTTGGGACACATGACTAGGCTTATAAAGGCCCCTGTGGTCATTAGCCTAGTAAACACCAATGAATCTATGAACCTATATTTGTGAAAAAGACTGTTTGACAAAGATACATTGCATAACTGTTCACAGTTTCAAGATTTTCTGCTGAATTATTTTAAAACAAAAAGTATACTGGCATCAAGCAATTTTTTTTCGACTTTTTCACTGCTCCCTGTCCAAGAGAAGTAAGCTCAGTGATGCTGAAGCAATTGCTATCCAAGATGTACTTTAAACATTTTGTCCCGCTATTGTGACTTTTTGACACATCCTTGGTTGCTAACAATCCAAAGGTTCTGTGCTCCATAATTATGAGTAGTGCCAATATAATTTACTTCTTTCTTGCTGATGATCCCAAAATTCAGTATGTTTTATTGACAGTTCCAAGGCACATATTCAGCATCTTAGAAACCCCTTTCCAATTATGATTCTTTCTACAATGATTCCTTGGTTGCAGACCTTCCCAGCAATTTACATTTATGATCACTAAGGAAATACTTTGTCCACACCTTCTTTTCCAGAATCATTCTTAGCTGGTTGTAGTTCCTATTTTCAGTTCTCAGTATTTTAAAACCAAGCTATATCTAAGACTTCTTTCCATTATTCACTTGACTGGTGACACCCACCATATTCTGTGTAAACCACTGTTTCTGTTTGTGTCACTATTTTGTACTTAATAGCTTTCTATTAAAATCTAGTTATGATTCCTTCTGCACTTATTGACTGTGATGCTGAAAATCCCAAACGTCTGTAGTTTACACCTAGTCCTCCCGGCTCTCTAAGAATGCAGAAAGGAAGCTGCAGTGATGTTTGATATTCTTTGGGTGTTCCACTTAGGGATAGTTGGGCCAAAACACAGTGATAACTAATCACTAAGCTAGTTTAGGAATGTAGTAAAGAAGGAATGTTCTGAAAGGGTAGATGTTGGCTATACTCTTGTTAGGCACATAAAGAATAGTGGCCAAAATAGTACAGTTAAGGTCACCTCACTGAGTGTTATTACCTGTGAAAAGGTGTAGATTGTTTAAACAACTAAAGTAAAGGAGGGCTAAATGTACATTTTTGAATGGGATCCATTTCAGATGAATGTAAGAAACTACATATTTCTGAGATATTAAATACATATATTACATACTCATGAAAGCCGACATTATAATATGAGTAAATTAGATAAGGGGGTACTAATGGAGAATTTATGCAAGGTTGATTGGCAATATGATATTTTAGACATTTATGAAGAGTGTGGATGGAAGAAGATAAAAAGGATGTGTATACCATTTTTAGAGAGGACTAGTAAAAGTATTAAAAAGAGAAGATGAACAGGAAAACCTGGCTGAATACATTTTTGACTAAACTTCTGATGAAAAAGAAGCATGTATATAATCAATATATAAGGCATCATATAGAAGCCGCGTTGGTACAGCTGTAGTGTTGTTGCCTCACAGCAAGAGGTTCTTCTGTTCGATTCTCAGCTGGAATGCCTTCTGTGTGGAGTCTGCATGTCCTCCCCGCGGTCGAGTCGCCTCCAACTGACATGCGTGAATGGGCGTGCCTTCACTGAAGGATGGGTGTCGGGCTGGCAACTCGGCACCATAAAAATCTACTGCCAATCAGTAGCAGACTGGAGTTCCACTGTGGTGACCCCTAACCGGGAAAAGCTGAAAAGACAAACAACAGCATATAATAAAATGAATTGTATCTTTTTTCTGAGCTATTTTAATACCTCAAAATCACTCCAAATGTTTCTTTTACAATTTTAATGCATTCCCTCATAATGGTGGATGATGGAGCCTGCCTTGGTAACATGTTCTTATTTACTTGCTTTCATTCTTTCTTCCCAGAATACATTTCAAGTCCTCTTTATATGAGTCAAGCTAGACATAAGGAAATTGTATTGTTTTTTCAAGCCATTAAGATAGAATGGCAGGGCTGTGAAGCACTGTCATCTTAACAAACCTTCTGTAAAAGAGCTACGTCTATGTTTCCCTGACTGAGCCTTATTTATGTGTCTGTCAGAGCTTGTTCTATGCTATATATAGCTGTCAGCTTCGTCCAGAAAAAGAAAGCAGGCTTTTGTAAAGGGATGCTTTTGTAGTTCTAAAAGAACTGACAGACCTTCCCCCATACTCTTGTGCTGAGGTGTGAAGACTCTCACTGCAATAAATGATCCTTGCTGTATATTTACAGGTGGCAAGTAGTAGGACTCCAAACTAAGTCTTTTTGCTACTTCCCAGTCTCTTCAGTGAGAATTTTTTTTCTCTCTCATGACTGATACAGAATTAAAATGTAATTTACTAGTTCCTTAACTATTTCTGTCATGTTCACATCCCCTTTACTTATTTCATATTTATTTAAATTTTTGGTAACCAGGAAAGTGAATTGGTCTCAGGACCCTTTTGAGCCACAACTCAGGCTGCATTGGCAAAGATAATAGCTAGCAATAAATACACTTAGCAATACAAATAAAAAAATACTGACATAAAGACAATGACACAGATTGCATGCACAACACGTAACCAATGTGTGACGGTGAATAAGTAAAACATTACGCAACATTTATAAGAATGTATACACTAATAATGCTTAACTCTACTATGTTAAGTTGAAAATAAATAACGAATTGTATGGACCCATATTGCACACACACACACACACACACACACATATATATATATATATATATATATATATATATATATATATATATACACATATACACACACACACACACACACACACACACATATAAATATATCAAAAGTACATGTGTACAAAAATATATGAGTATGTGTGTGTGTGTGTGTGTGTGTGTGTGTGTGTGTGTGTGTGTGTGTATGTCTAACAAAGAACTAGATTATATGCCTGGGTATGTACTTCATGTCCTTTAAAGAAAAACAAATCAAAATGGAAATTTTGTGTAACTGTATATGTGTATCTATGCACACACACACACATACATGCACACACACACACACACACAGACACACACACACACACACACACACACACACACACACACACGCATGTGTGTGTGTGTGTGTGTGTGTGTGTGTGTGTGTGTGCGTGTGTGAGTATACAAAAATGTATGTAGCATGTATGATGGGATGCATTGCTGTGATTAAATGCATGTCTGACTGTGTGTGTGTGTGTGTGTGTGTGTGTGTGTGTGTGTGTGTGTGTGTGTGTGTGTGTGTGTATTTGTGTGTATGTGTGTGACTCATACATCTCAACTTTACTGAATTCCTTTGTATTTCCCAGTTTTGGACTGAAAATAATAGGATGCCATGAATTTCCGATTGTCCCCTTTAAATCCCGATTTCAATCTAGCCATGCGGAGGTAATTATGAGTGAGTGTATGAATGTATGAGTGTACGAGACTGTGTATTTATTTGTACATATCCCTAACACAACACCACTGCATAAATACAAATGGGCTACCTCTGTCTTCAATGCCAGTTTTGCAAACGTGCATTTCAATGAAGCACACGGCTTTTAAACTTTGCACTACATCAATTGCATATAACCGATGCTGGTATGTGCCACAGGTGAAGGCATTTATCGATCTGAAATCTGTGACAACACTAACCCATAAATGCATTGTTCAACAGGTTGTTCCTTCCTTAAAAAATATTGGCCAGGATTCAGTAATCCACCGTGTAAGACTAAATAAGTCTTACACGGAAACTGCAGCCTAAGAGTATGACGTCAGCGTGTCATGCATATTCATGAGGGCGCGCTGACTCAACTTTAAGGCTAACACAGAGCATGCATGAGTGCAGAGGGCATGTCAGACTGCCGAGCAGTCCAAATATCCACGCCCCTGCAAGTGCCTAAACTGCAAATGTCACCAGACATGAGCAAGTCCGCTCAAATGTGTATATCCCTAACACTACACTCCCCCACATTTGAAACCCCTGTACAAATATAATAAAATGTAAAACTTTTTTTTTGTTTTATTATTCCAGATATAGCTGCCCGTATTTGTAGGTGTGTGCACGGGATTGCCCATTGCTTAGCTAAAGTTAGCAGTTTAGACATCGAAGAGGATAATAAACTACTTATATGCAAATGAAGCCAAATAGCAATAGCGTAGTGGTACAGCCTTCGCACAAAGAGGAGGCATTCCCGGTTCGAGTCTCACCACTCCTCTTCCCATTTTCTGTAGGAAATCTGTGCATAAAAATATTTCCTGACATTTACCTTTTAACTTTTAGTAAAATGCATTGAAATGGTCTATGTAGTAGTGAACGATATTTTCTATATATATAAGAAGGTGAAATGGTCATGCATACTGATAAATGCATAAGTAACGTATCTTAAGCAATGTGAAGCACTGCTAAGCAAAGTTTACTAGTATTACACACAGTTAAGTATAATTGCTCATAGCTTAGCACTGCTTTAACTAGTGCAATGGCTTTGCACGGAACTGCGCATCACGCCAACTAGCGCAAACAAAACATGTTTGCGCGGAGTTGCGCAGCGCGCTAACTAGCACAATGTCGGGCAACGTCAGGCAACGGCGGGCAATATAGAGCAACATAGAGCAACATCGGTGCAACATTGGGCAAAGTTGAGCAAAGTCAGCTAAACACAGCCACACCTCCTAGCCAGTCTGGCCAGTAGTAAAATAAAAAGCAATGACAGGCCTCAAACCCAGGATAATGTGCACCACAATCACAGTACTAAACCACTAAGCCATGACAGCTTTTCATATGGATGGACTTCCAACACACTCATATATATCAATGGAAGTTTACCCATTGCTACGCAGGTTTGCATTTAGCTGAGATTTTTCAAAACCGGCCAATCACATATAAGTGCGGGAAATGAGGCATATTTAAGCTCCATAGGCGGGAATAATTACCATAACTGGTTGTAGCTCCCATCTGCTGTCAGCATGGCTGGTGTTGGTGAGGGCTCTCGTTTTCAAGCGCAATGGTGGGGCATTGAGGAGTCAAAAGTAATGGTTTGGCTTCTCGTCCATCATCATGACGCAAGACTCCTGCAGGGCCAGTTTCAAGGCACTGAGTACAAAGCGGAAGCCTGGAACCATCTAGCACATGATCTCACCAGTGCCACAGGTGTCCCTCAGACTGGTAAGCAGGTCAGGCACCACTACTCAGACCTGAAGAGACACAAGGAGGACTGACTGAACCAGTGGATACAGGAGGCCCATGAAATGGAAAATGCCCCACTACTGAGTATGTAGCCATGGAATGAAGTATGTAAGAATTGCTATTGTAGTCTATATTATGGATATGAATGTCTCAATATCCCTTCATTTACTTCACAGCTGCAGGTGTCCGTGCTGCGAATCAGCAAGCCTATACAGATAGGCTGCTAAGGCTGCGCCACCAGGCAGGTTAGTAATTATTCTGCATGTTTTGTTATATAAAAGAAGTGAGAGAGCCTGAGAAAGAGAGTTGTAACCCATTAATAAAGGTATAATAAGTCTTGAATAACTTCTCTGCATGTACTGTTATATAAAATAAGTGAGACAGCGTGAAAAGGTGTTGTAACCCATTAATAAAGGTATAATACGTCTTGAATAACAGTCCTCTGCATGCACTGATATATCAAATAAATGAGAGAGCCACTAGAAAAGTGTGTAATGTAATTAATAAAGGTATAATTCCTGGAGTGTGTCTGTGTCACTTTCTTCGATATGATGTTGTACCCTTGCATTATAGAAATAGGACTGTTGTATTAAGCGCAGTCAACACACACATGGGTTGGCCCATATAAAGTGGATGAAGGGAGTGCCAGTAGCTGTTAAGCATATATACAGTCCTCAACTGTCGGTTCATGGCCGGCATGTACAGGTTAATCTGGCACATGAGTAGCTTGTTATTGTGTTCCCTAGAAATGTCAGTGTGCTGCTAGAAATGTAGGGGGCTGTTAAAATATACCTGATAATGTCACCTGAACACATCCAGATATGTAGATATATAAATATAAATGAAATATATAAATACATAGCAGTAACATCTGCATCCTGGACAGTTTGTATGTCAGATACAGGTCAGGTATATAAAGAACTAGCAAAACCCATTTCACAATTTAACAGACATTGCCTAGTGTAATAATACATGTAGGGGATATATAACTGCAGTCAACAGGAATTTAGTGTAGGGCTTGCAAATTCCAAACATTCTTCCCTGTCAATGGTGTTCACCCACCCCATGTGTCATATTCCTCCCCTGTATGCATCTTGTTTGTCTTATCTGTTTACCTCCCCAACCTACCTCCCATTTCACAATTTAACAGACATTGCCTAGTGTAGTAATACATGTAGGGGATATATAACTGCAGTCAATAGGAATTTAGTGTAAACTATAAGTATATATAACAAAAACCACAAAGACAGTTCCTTATGATCACACAACAAAGAAAAAAGAACAGTGAAATCCAAGATCTTCCGTTCACCAAACGTTTTTTAATAATAAAATTCTCTTAGCGCCTCGGCCACAATCAGCCTTTACAGAGTAAAGGCTGATTGTGGCCGAGGCGCTAAGAGAATTTTATTATTAAAAAACGTTTGGTGAACAGAAGAACTTGGATTTCACTGGTCTTTTTCTTTGCTGTGTGATTATAAGTATATATAAGTTGTTAATGGAGGCATCTTTTTACACCCTACTGTATGTGCATAAACAATGCAATTCCACACCTCAGTGGGTATGTGTAATCTCATAACATTTGTTGGGACATATGTCCTATTGGTTTATAAATATCTGCATTTACTTTGATGCATGTGCCCTGTTCACATACCACAATCTTGGTGGCCTGTTGCCACAAATCAATCCTGCATGCTGTTGGAATGTCCACTGTTGTTCTATATATGCATGTGTTATGCTTGCTGTTCAACTGATGGAACTCTGGTGTGTTGGGTTAATGGGAATACTACTGCATGCTGTTATAACTAATTTGGAATGCTGTTGGCTATTACTAACCCGTATTGTCATTAAATCCTCTTAAACATAGAACGTATGGAAAGGCCGGTCCCAGCGGACCCACCTGTCCCACCTCAGCTGGCGATGGCACCTGGCATCAGCAGGTCCAGTGCCCAGCCCGGGACCTCCTCCTCCATTGGCCCTGTGCCACCTTCGGGTGGAAGCACTGCAGGGGATGGGGCTCATCTCCCCCCTGTGCAAGCAGGCCGGAGGAGGGCCACCTATCACCCTCTGAACGGTCTGGGCTGTGGTGCATAGGGAGATCAAGTGTTCAGTCGCTGATCCTCTATGCCAGCTCGAGGCAAGAGTGACGCGACTCACGGGTGTGCCTGCCCCTCCTATGCAGCCCCCAGCACATCCACCCTCTGGGCTGTGAAGGTGCAGTGGTGACTGCCCATGGGTGGGGATCTCAGTTCCACTGTTGTCATCTGTGGGCTCATGGGCTTGCAAATTCCAAACATTCTTCCCTGTCAATGGTGTTCACCCACCCCATGTGTCATATTCTGCCCCTGTATGCATCTTGTTTGTCTTATCTGTTTACCTCCCCAACCTACCTCCCCAAATATACCTACTTCCCCTACCCCACGTTCCACTCTCACCTGAAAAAGAAAAAAAAATGGGCAATCTGCTCCCACAAAAAAGTTACGCCCCATACATAGCTGCCCATTTTGCACACATGTCCGCTGGACACATAAACTGAAATTTAATTGGCAGTACAACATACTTTGTTGCCCTCACCCCTCTCTTAGGAGTGGAAGGTTTCAAATTTCCCTCCAAATTACTAGTATATGCACAGCTGTTGCTGTTAAAGAAATGGGCAGCTATGGACCTTCCTTACACCCGTCCTGCACATCCCTAGTTGTTTTCCCTACTGTCTTTCCCTCTTTGTGCCCCTTTTTCACCACTGTCCTATCTCCCCATTTTCTTTTCTTTCAAAGAAATGAGCATGGGGTTAGCGGGAGTAAGCACTTTTAAGCAGTAGTTAGCGGATTTGCGCGAGTGTGCGCTTGTGTGCGCTTAGCTAAGTATTGCTAAGCATCACGCAAACACACGCAAACCTGCTTACAACTGCTTAAAAGTGCCTTAGTCACCCTGCATGTGAGGGCCCTTGTTCTGCTCAGCAGCAAAATAAAACACCACTGTCAGTCTCAAACCCAGTACACACTAGACTGCATGAAGTACCACTAAGCCACAGTAGATGTACTGCAGGTTGTTGCTGAAATATAAATATCATGCATCAGAATGAGTGAATGTAAAGGAAAGATAGGAATGCCATAACACAAAACCTGTTCTGTGGAACTTTACCAGCAGTTGTTGTGGAATTGCATTACATGACTGTGATAACAGAACCAGACATTTTAGCAGTAAATAATGTTACAGCAGCACTTTACAACCGCCACACAGTATCATAGCAGGACAATCCCCACCCAAATGTACAAAATACCTGTGTGTTCAAGGTCCAGCAAGGATGTAGGTAGGCATACTCAGTACTGGAATTGTCCAGTTTTCATGAGCATCCTGTGCTAATGTCAACAAAAAAAAAACACAAACTGTGCAGAAGTGAGTATATTAATATCCACAGTATAGCAGTTCACAAACAGTTCATGTGCCAAATGAAAACATCTCAATAACTACGTATGTATGACAGCTAATTGTATAAGTAGAAAAGAAACCACATACTCCCATGTATCTTGTGTTAGCATTTGTAGGCGTGAGTACAATTCTACACTGACAACTGTGTACTGGAAGTGGCAACATTCAGGTCTGAGTACAACATTCAAATTACTGGCTACACCCCTAGCATCAGATACAAGAAGTATACCAACCTTCTACTTACACAATGGTGTCCACAGCAAACAAGCATGGTCCCCACTTTGGAAAGCTGAAATGGGTATGCCTACCTGACTTAGCAATTTATAGCACTGGGTTGCTATGACAGTGAGTACTGCAAGTACCACACAGCAGGCTGCATGCAATTGCCAAATGGTGGCCAACAATTGGTGCAGAGGCCATCACATGCACATGTGCAGATACCTATAAAAGCAGGCTGTACTTGCTGTCCACACATGCAATCATTTCATTGCAGGTACAGAGAGAGAGAGAGAGTGAGAGAGAGACACACAGACAACAGCAACAGACAAAAAAACAAAAGATATAAAAGAAAATATATTGAAAAAAAAGATAAAAAAAATATATATATTGAAAAATAAAAAATATATTGAAAAAAATAAGATATAAAAAAAAATATTACAAAACACACGGAACTGACTAATACAAACACATACAAAGGAAAGGTATGTAACAGATATGTATTTACTGGCATGTAGTAGATGTTTTTGAAGAGTACTCTACATAGTTTGAATCACCCATATGTGGCAGCAGTATGTATCTATGCACAGATGCCCTGCATAACTACTGCCATGGAGAAATCAGTGTGTAGCTGTGTGCAGCGGGATATGACTGTGACATATGTAGTTCAGCATTAAATGTCAAACATCTGATCCATGTTATCAGTGTTCTGTACAGCAGTGTGTATAATGTCTGTTTGGAGGAATAGTGGATACAGTTATATAAACATGGATGTGACAGAGTAACAAATACATGATAGTCATATTAACGTGTAGCTTAGCATTGGCAACAGCTGCACCAGGCTAGTATGCTAATCTAGCATTTGCAGCTATATATACACCATCTAATATTACTGTGTGCTCACATGTGACACCTGTTCATGTTGCAGCGAGGCCCAACAGGTCAGCCGTGAGGTACACAGACTTACAACAGTGTGGTCCTTGTGTGTGTATGGCACACACATACGGAGAGATCTGTATGTGTCAGATATATTAGCATCTGTACATGTGCATAGAGCAAGGGACATACTGCAACTGTTTGTGAAAGGTGGACATATATATGTTGTTGAAGGTTGTTATGTGCATATTTCTATGTAGGTTGTAGTGTGTGACAAACAAGACAGCATACAGTGCTGGTATATGACATGTGGTGGTTAAACGCTGTGGGTATGATTCGTCAGGTTTGCAGTGTTGCAGTGAGGCCTGCTAAAGCTACATGGGCTGAGAACACCTTCAATGCATTCTGCACAACACTGTGCAATATTATGACATAACTGTATACCTCACAACCTTCGCATAATTGATATTCCCACCATGAAAGGTGGACTGTATATGTGCCTATATGTATATCTATATGTACACCAATGGATGTTTATATGTAGGTGTGTGTGTGTGTGTGTGTGTGTGTGTGTGTGTGTGTGTGTGTGTGTGTGTGTGTGTATATATATATATATATATATATATATATATATATATATGAGAGAGAGAGAGGGTCATATTTACTGCAACAGATGCCTGGTGACAAAGCCATGGACTCAAGCTCAATGTTGACACTGCATTGGCATCACTTCTTGCAAAAACTCTGTACCCATTAACTACCACATAGGTGGTAGTCTACTTAACACCGAAGGTGTGATAAGAGATCATGGGACACAGGTGGACAGTAGTTTCCTCTTTGATAATCACAGTGCCACACTAGTCATATAATCTGTCTACATGGCACACATCATCACAAAAGGTGTGTCATCCAGGGAAATATAGGTCAGTGTTCCCCTCTACTCAACACACATAAAACCCATTATAGAGTACAATGCCCCATGTGGTATATACCTCACAAGACATCTACAGCAACTGGAAAGGACACAGACATACCTCACAAAGAGTAATACCGGCCTCAAACAGATGCCCTATGCAGACCATCTCACAAAACCACAGCTAGATTGTGTCGCATACCGCCTACCCAGAGGTGACCTCTGCCTAACATACAAAGCTATGCCAAACCCAGAGCTGTTGGACATGCTCCATGTAAACAGATCACAATCCCTATGAGCTACACGCTCTAGGGACCTAAACCTTGTCACCTCAATAAACAGCACATGCTGGAGGGATAGATTCCTATCTCAGAGACATCCCATACTCTAGATCAAACCTTTTATCAATAGCAAACAAAGTTCCTAATTAGCAGTCATCATAAATAATCCTGATGATTGTATGGGAGATAGGATATACACCCCGGGAATCACCTCTGTGGCTCTGCTTGACAGGGTCATGTGAAATGAAATTACCTGTGTGTCAAAGGCCAGGGTAGCATATAGCTAGACATCTATAGGCCCTAGGGCCAATAGCCTATTACCTACATATGAACCGATACACACCCACATGTACTTGTTGCAATAATTGCTATGTGAGGTTGACTGAGTGTGATGGTGAATGTGTTGGTGAATGTGTCAGAGTTCTGTATATGTGTGATAGCTAAGTGGGAAACTGTTTCTGTCATGGTATTATGTGTCCTAGCTGTGATCCCAGCTAAAGATGTGTATGCTATTGCTAGGCAGAAAAAGCAGTATGCCATATGGTCTGACTTAGTCCCTTGGTGTCGACTGGGGTGTCCCATTGTATGCTACAGCAGTACATGTATGCTTATTGAGTGTTACTGCTGGTGAATCCAACTCCTGTATGAACTGTAGTACTACCTGAAGCTGTATGCCTAAACAGCATAGTATGGTGTATGTCCACATTTCTTGGGACTACTGTTTTGTGTGTTCCCTGTAGTCCTCACAGATTACATACCTCAGGCATAAGGTTTTGTAACTACTGACACACAGTACTGTATGGTACACAGGTAAAGGTCATCTGGGTTGCCATACCTTTGTGTCTGGTATGTATGTCTGATGTGTGTGTGGGTATGCCTGTACTATGGCCTCGGTCATATGTGTGTTACAGGATATAAGTGCGTATCTAGCAACATGTATAGTCTAGTACAGCAGTATGCCACCTATATTAATGAATGTGCACATATGTTAGGCAAGGGTTTGCCATCAACGACTAGTGTGGTATACTGGCAATACTGTAACTGGACTTTACAATCATTGCAATGGATTATATGTTTCTTTATGCATTAGCTTGATATAAACCTCCTGTGGCTAGGTGGTGCATTGTGTCGCATACAGTGTGCCATGTACTGTTGTATAGTCTTACATACTGGTTTATCTTTGTTGCTGTGAAAAACATGGTTTGATATATAGAGTGTGCCAGGCACTGTCAGGCAGTTGTTGGTTGAGCACTGATATTCGGTATTGAAAGTGTGTATCCTCTGACAGCCAATAGGTTGCTATATATGGCAGTTAATTGATATCTGTACTTTAGAATGTTAAGTGTGCCACATGACTTGCTCACAAATACTGTCTCATTGTCTTCCAGGGTCATGGCCCACCATCATAATCCCTCATATAGCCCAGCAGAGGAGGAATAGATTACAACCAGCTTGGTTCAGCACTATGCCCTGCTGTTCTCAAGAACCAGCCAGGACCAGCATGAGCGGACTGCACTGTGGCAATATCTTGTCCGTAGGGTAAATGACATAGGCATGCATAACCAGACATATGAGCAGGTATGCCATCACAGCAGTGATTTAATTAGACATGTCCAGCAGTGTGCATCTAATATCCGTAGACAACAGCTTGCCACAGGTGGTGGGGTAGCCATCCACCCCCCCCCTCACCAGAGTAGAGGAGCTGCTCTTGAGCCAGGTGGCTCCTGGCCAACAACAACAACAACAACTAACATGTATCATCATGGAGGCCGGAGCCACCCAGCAAGTTGACACAGAGCGTGCAGTTAACATGGCATAGCTGTAGACTACTGTTATCTCTATTGATAGATCATGCTTATGTGAGATGTGTACTGTGTAGTTAGAAGATGTGGTGCCTAGTGTTGTACAATACTAATAATTAGGAATATAATCTGCAGGCCTGTGACTGTCAACCGTTGTACTACTGTAAGATTGCAAACACACAGTAGCAGTGCCACAGTTGTTGCCACTGACAAACTGTGTCATATCCTTGTAGGTCCCGCTGGTGTGACAGCAAGGCAGCAGACCCATGCTGGTGAGTGTGCTCTACATTTAATATTGCTAATTAAATGTGCATGTCATAGGTGAGGTGTAGGCCATGTACACGTCACACACCTGCGCATAATGCATGCTGTGCATGTTTGCTGTGAGACTATTCACATCTCAGTAACGTGAGTAGCTGTCTCAAACACATGTAATACACACAGCATCCCACACAATTGTGGCAACACTGTAGTGGACATTGGATAGGCAGAGTCGATACACATGCACACAACATACACAACTGTGTCATACGCAGTACATGTTAACATGCTACACATGGCGTATTCAGACACCCGCTGTAGGGTCACACTCCAGTATCCCAAATGTCATCCACACAGCACACATAATATACCTGATGGGTAGAGGCCTCTCATGTGGCTGTGCGACACTCTTCAACACATAACACATTGATGTTAGGCAATGCCCCCTATTGGGCACCTTACAAACCCATGTAACAACTGGCTGTGAAATGGTGAATGTAGCCATGGTACTGCAGTTCAGGTACAGCATGCTATGTGCCGGTCTGGCACACATTAGTAGCCTTGAGTGACCACATGATGCTGCATGATGATGGCTCATGGTACTACACCCCATCCAGTTACAGTGACCACAGTACTACACATAGCATTAATTGCTATGCACCTCAATGTTGTGTGTGTGCAAACATATGCAACTATACACAATATGCATAGCAATCACCATTTGTACAAAGTGACATACATATGTCTTGTAATGCTATTGAGTGCATAGGTCACATGACACACATTGTGTATGTGTGATGTTTAATGTTGCAGTTGTGTTGTAGCATGCCATGTCATGGCTGGCACTGGCATGTCCACAATATGTTCTACACTCACCATAACCACTGTACAATGGCTATGTTGAGCAATTGTATTCCATCAGGTATACATGCACCACTCATCCTGTGTGTATACATAGCATGCATGTGCTAAACCTATGTCCACAATTATCTGCTAAAGACACAGGCGCTCTAATCAGAAATGGATATCTATGTGACACACAGATACACATCCAGCCATGGTATGTGTACCTGTGAGTGATGGTGAACAGGACATTGCAGAGCTTTTAATACTTGCACAACAATGTTGTGTCCATGTACACACTGCATTCCAGGGTGAGGCCAATCACTGAACAACAACACACATGCATCAAAGCCATGTATACTGTTATTAGCAAGGGCTGTCTACACTCGCACTGCATGCTGTTGAGAAACATATGTCCTGCATGCTGACACATGTGATATAACTGTTTGGCTTGTGATAATGTACCCCACCATCACCCGCTATTGAGTATGTTCTGGATTGCTGGTGGTGTGTGTGTGTGTGTGTGTGTGCGTGTGTCTGCTTTAGTTAGGAGTGTATTTGTGTGCATGTGTTCATGTGTGCATGTGTTCATGTGTGCATGTGTGCATATCTGCATGTGTGCATATCTGCATGTGTGCATATCTGCATGTGTTCATGTGTGCATGTATGTGTGCATGTGTTCATGTGTGCATGTATGTGTGCATGTGTTCATGTGTGCATGTGTGCATGTGTTTATGTGTTCATGTGTTCATGTGTGCATGTGTGCCGACATCATGTACAAGTTGTAAAGTGTGTGTTTCCTGTCTTCCTCTCACAGGTGCTAAGTTTGGGCTGGTTCACTGCAGCAGGGAAACTGATGTCACTGAGCAAAATAGTGATAATGATGATAGGTGTGTTGAGGCACAGGCATGTTTGCCACGGTCTGTCGTTGGGCCACCAATCGACAGTACACAAGTGTCCACCCCATCCAGGCACACAGTCATACTGCCAATACATCCATCACCAATGCCCTTAGCTGAGGGACAGCATACAGTCGGCATTGGCCGGGACAGTGTGGTATCTATGGCACATGCATCCCGACACAGCAGCCATACCCAGATGTCTGGAAGGTTACCACATAGGCAGATGTCCAGGGGTTCTCATTGGAGCACTGCTGCTCATTATGCCACTGGCAGACGTGCCACAAGTCTTACAAACTCACGCATGTTCCAGGCTGTCATGGAGGCACAGGCACATATGGAACGGCACACCAGACAGGGACTAAGGGCACAGAGGGCA
This sequence comes from Protopterus annectens, assembly GCF_019279795.1. Classification (NCBI taxonomy): domain Eukaryota; kingdom Metazoa; phylum Chordata; order Ceratodontiformes; family Protopteridae; genus Protopterus; species Protopterus annectens. The sequence continues at coordinate 1,521,698,484 of NC_056735.1, forward strand.
CATAACACCGCCGTAATTGACAGTATCTGTGACCTAGCAGGTGCCATCCGTAATTACACTGAGGTCACTGATAGACATTGGGGTGAGACATTAGATGTCCTCCGCAATGTCATGTCCATGTGTCAGGACAGTGCGGGACGGTTGAGTCATCGACATGGACGTATGCCAGCAACATCAGTGGCTGGCAGTTGCCACGGATGTCCCTCAAGTCACAGCTGCTCCTGTAGTGCCAGTACCAGCCCCAGCAATGTTGGGGGTGGGCTGACCATAGAACATCCTGGAAGACCATGTACATGTGGCTCTGGACAGTCCCAGCAGGGACCTGGGTCCAGTGTACATCCATCTACCTCTGGGGATAGTACCCAGTTTGGCTTAGTATCTGATAGTGTCAGTAGCACCCCTGCCAGGCACAGGTACAGCATCCATGGCCAGAGACGGTGATCTGTAAAGCCTGGCAGGTACAGTCTGTGGCTGTCCCACAAATATCCGTATATGGCAGCCACATGGTGAAACTGTGTGCATGCAGACACACACACATAAACCAGACACCTAGGGCTAACACGTACCCGCACACATTACATCAACATTGGTCCATAGCAGTACTCTTGGCCCTCACACACACACACACACACACACACACACACACACACACACACACACACACACACACACGTCAATTGTATGGCTCACTGTAGGCCTCTGGCAAACCAACAACACACCCTGTGCATACGATGAACCCTGTGCCACCTCCTGTCATCCATAACATTGATGCAGGAACAGGCTACCATGGTGCTGATGCATAGGGTGACTTTATAGCAGTATAGCAATGTTAGCATGTTGTCAGCAGTAGAGTGTAATGATATGCTTGAAGGTGTAGCTGAGCAGGCATGATGCATTAAAACTATGATTGTCAATGTAGTATTGTTTACACCAAGGTTAGTTCCAATAGTGTATTGTCCACCCATGTGCCACTTGGCTGATGTGTGTAGTATTGGCAGCATGTGTTACAGAGTGGACAGTATGTGTGGGATGTGTGTAGCACAGATTTGCAGGTGTTCATTTGTGAACATGGTGGAGGTGCACTTTATGCATGTGTGTGCACAGTGGACACATGGGCAGGGTGACATGCCCTGTATTACACAGTAACACTCCATAGTTTCTATTGTTGGCCAGTATGCATTGTACTACGCACATTTCGGAACTTGACTACACATGTGTGTATGACATGGTTTGACACTGTGCTGTGGGTGATACTGTTACTATCTGTCATTGTTTTGCATTCTGGCAGTATACATAACTTCAACAGCCTGACCATAACCAATCGTTAGATGATGTCTTGACAACTGACACACAGATGTAGGACCACAGTAACATTTGGATCCTTCAGGTACTATACTATGCCAGTAACCAGTGGTATTCACCTGCACCCATTACTGAGACCACTCCTGTTTGGCATATAGCTCTTTTAGGTACAAGCAATCACAGTAGGGATATGTCCGTCCAAGTCTGGTAATGCATACTGTGGCCTATAATGCATTCTCCAGATGACATACACATCCTCCACAAGGGTATCATACAGACAGATACCTGTTGTCAAACCCATACTGTAAAGCTATAAGCCAACCAAAGCATAGTCATCCACCTTTACGGAACATAATATCCCCACAGTACCACATAGGTAGTAGCCACCGACATGAAGAACAGGTACCGATGTATACATGCAACCAAGTGTTACGTCATCTCTCCTTTGATAATCACATTTCCAAAGGTATTTTGAAATCCCTCGGTGGATCACATAAGCAATAAGGGTTCTGCATGCATATCTACAAAGGTTGTTGTACACCTATAATGAATAGCCATCATTGACAGACTTTGCTGCATTTGAACAGGTCTGCCATCTGCCATATACCTCGGCCATAAACCCTCACTCACACAATTCAATAGAAACCGTAATGAGTGTGTGTGACACGGATGACCTAAGCCAGGGATCAATGCAGTGGCTGGCCTTGTCACAAGCATACAGATGTGACCTAAGGTCTGGAAAGTAACAGCACACTCTGGCAAAGATGACAGATGTGTTCTTGGAGAAAGCAGGGTTCCCACACATGCAATAATTGAGGTCACATGTATGTATATGTATTTGTCACACAGCTACCTCACATGTGCAATGCACATACTGTTGTCATACTGATATGTCATACAGTAGTAAAAGTAAAACCCACAACACATTGACCAACAGTGTCACACAGACATAGAGCACACTCACTAAGTGCAGGATTCAAACCCCTACCTAATTACTTCATGATACTAGAAGAGCATGCATTAGCATGACACGCTATACAGATTATTGTGAGTTGTTTTTTACACAGGTATATTTGTAGGATGGTGACATCATCAGACTTGTCCAAGATTAGTATACCACTTTTAAGGTGTTTTACTACTCTCCAAAAGGGTTGCTCCTCTCCCAGGAGATCACACACAAACAGACACACACACTTGTCAAGTGCAGGATTCAAACACCTACCTAATTGATTTATGATACTACAGGAGTACACATTGTCATGACGCGCTATACATATTACTGTGAGTTCTTATTTCCACAGGTATATTTGTAGGATGGTGACATCATCAGACTTGACAAAGATTAGTATACCACTTTTAAGGTGTTTGAGTACTCTCCAAAAAGGTTGCTCTTCTCTAAGGAGGTCACACACAAACACTTGTCAAGTGCAGGATTCAAACCACTACCTAACTACTTCATGATACTAGAGGGGCACGCATTAACACGACACGCTATACACATTACTGTGAGTTCTTTTTTCCACAGGTATATTTGTAGGATGGTGACATCATCAGACCTGACAAAGATTAGTATACCACTTTTAAGGTGTTTGAGTACTCTCCAAAAAGGTTGCTCCTCTCCAAGGAGATCACACACAAACAGACAAACACACACTTGTCAGGTGGATGATTCAAACCCCTACCTAACTGGTTTATGATACTATAGGAGTACACATTTACACGACAAGCTATACACATTACTGTGAGTTCTCTTTTCCACAGGTATATTTGTAGGATGGTGACATCATCAGCCTTGACAAAGATTACTATACCACTTTTAAGGTGTTTCACTACTCTCCAAAAAGGTTGCTCCTCTCCAAGGAGATCACACACAAACAGACACACATGTCAAGTGCAGGATTCAAACCCCTACCTAACTGGTTTATGATACTACAGGTGTACACATTTACATGACGCACTAAACACATTACTGTGAGTTCTACTTTACACAGGTATATTTGCAGGATGGTGACATCATCAAACTAGACAAAGTGGGTTACATTAGGTGACATTAGGTGGGCTACATAGAAGGAATGTCTAAACAATTTGGCCATGTGATCATCAAAGGAGAGTTTACTATCTACCTGTGTCCCCAGGGCCTTAATGACTTTCTCTGTACATACTGGAGTACCACCTATGTGGTAATTTGTTTGCACTTTGTTTTAGCCAAAGGGGATGACTATGCATTCTTTGGCATTCTGCTTGAGGGCATTGTTTTGACAGCAGGTATCTGTCTCTGTAAGCCCCTTCTGGAGGATGTGTGTGTCAGCCGTAGAGTCGATTATGGACGACAGTTAGCAGTCATCTGCAAACCTGTTCAGCCATGCTCCTCCCATGCTTGCCTGTACCTCTGAGCAGTGTCTACTGAACAGGTGGGGTCCCAGGACCAAGACCTGTGGGATGCCATTTGTGACTGGCTTAGAGTCGGACATGGCACCTGCAACTCTGAACATGTGTGTTTGATCTGTGAGCCACTTGGCCACCCATCCTGTGACATAGCTGTTAATGTTCATGCTGGTAAGCTTGTCCATGATGGCAGAGTGGGGAATGGTTTAGAAAGTCCTTAGTGAGGTCCAGGTGGGCTGTGTGGACTACTTTCACCTCTTTCTATGTCCTTGGTAACTGTTTGAAATAAGCCAACTATGTTTAGGAGGCAGGATCTGCCTTTAACAAGGTGAGGTTGTGTAGAGTCCAGTGTCTGGAGTTCCCCAATGTCTCTGTTTATGGGTTCCATGACAATTTGCTCAATAGCTTTGTAGACCAGGCTGAGTAGACATATAGGGCAATGGTTTCCAGGTTCTGTTGTGGCACCCCGTTTGTGGAGCTGGATGACTGTTAGTGTATGCCATTATTTGGGTACATAGTCTGTGGTACGATTGAGTCTGGACAGTGAATGTAGGTGAGGGTGTAGTTCCTTTTGGGCCTAGTGTAAGACGCAGCCTGGGACACTATCCAGTCCCATTGATGCTGTGTTCTTGGCTTTGGAGAGGGCTGTCTTTACCTGCATATCCATGAAGTCTGGGGCTCTGCATCCTTCTGTGATGGACACAGGCCCTTTTGGGAGTGATGGGGGGAGGTTTACACTGAACTTGTCCCCCAGTATGTGGGCAATGAAAGTTGGTTCAGTGTATGTCTTGCCATTTGTCAGTAGCTGACAGCATATTTGGAAGTTGACACCTTCGTGTCTGGTATAGCTACCGAAGGCTTTGTGGTTGTTATTCTTACATTCCTTGGCAATTTGTCTTTAGAAACTGTCCTTGGATTATTTTATGAGAGATCATTGTTCCTTCCTAATAATGATCAGTGATGCCTTTTCTTTAGTGAAGTTGGCTCTATCATGTGTTAGTTTCCTCCTTCTGTTGTCTAGCTTATTTATGGGCAACGACCACCAGATTGTTTTCTTATTTTTGGAGGAGTGCACCTTGGTTTTATTTGTGATGTCTCAATCCATGCATCGCTGTAGATGCTCATAGGATGCACTTGTAAATGATTCGGAAAATTGTATACCATTATCCTGTAGCAAGAGGGCTTTGGAACTTTACACTTTGGTCTTGGGAAGTGTGCAGTTTGCTTTTGAAAATGTCTTCACAGTGGTTTCATTGACTGGGTGGGGGGGGCGGGATGTGGATGTCCAGTGTGATTACTTTATGATCTGATATTACCAGTGAGGGGTTTATCTCTGTTGTGGAACACTGGTACCCCATGTTGGTGATGATCATGTCCAGTATGTTGTAACCTCTAGTGGGCACGGTGACTAGCTGTTCCAGGGTGTTAAGAGTTTTTAAACTCTACGAAACATTGGGCAAAGGACGTTGTACATGAGTAATTCTCCCACTCAATGTTTGGGTAGTTGTAATCTCCTCATATAATGGTGTTTGATAGGACCTTTATATTTTCCACTGTTCTCAGGAATACTGAGTGAGGTTCCTGAGACAAGGTAGGTGATCTGTAACAGGCTACAATCTGATGAGCAGCTTTGCCCAATGTTAGTTGCACTTGCATGGTCTCCAAGGCCTCATGCTGTGCCACTAACCTGAAGGTGTGGGTATCCATAAGGTAAATGGGTACACCCCTTCCTTTTGTATTTCACTCATGGTTTTGGGTCTGAAGTTCAGAGGGATTGTGAGTGTTTTACGTGGAGCATGTCAAACAGCTCTGTGTTTGACATAGCTTTGTATGTTAGGCAGTGAACACCTTTGAGTAGGTGATATGCAAGGGAGTACGGATGGAACATTTTGAGATGGTCTGTGTATGGCATGTATTTCAGGCCACTAATGCTCTTTGTGAGGTATTGCTGCAGGCTTTCCAGTTGTTGTAGTTGTCTTGTGAGGTACATAGCAAAAGTGGTGTTGCACTCTATTATAGTTCTAGTGAGTGATGAGTAGAGGGGAACAATGTCCTCTTCTATTCTGCATGAGACACATTTTGTGATGAGGTGTGCCACATAGGAGGGTTTCCTGACTGCTGTGGGGATGTGATTATCACAGTTGGGTACACTGCCCACCTGCGACCCAAGGTCTCTTGTCACACTTTCAGTGTTAAGTATATTACCACCTATGTTGTAGTTCTTGGCTACAGAATTTTTAACAAAGGGGATGACAATGCACCTTTTGGCATTGAGCTAGAGCCCATGGCTTTGACAACAGTCATCTGTCTCGGTGAGGCACTTTTGTAGGATGTCCACATCTTTAGTGTTTACAATTATGGCTCCTAGTTTGCAGTCCTCTGGAAACTTCAGTAGCCACAGACCTTCCATGTTAAAGTTTACTTCAGGGAAGTAGATACTAAGGACAAGACACAGGACTGGACCCTGTGGTACTGCACTCGTCACTGGTCCAAAGTCATACTTGGAGTATGATACTTTCACAGTGTGTGGTCTGTCAGTAAGCCTGTTGGCAACCCATCTTGTGACATAGCAATTTATACTTAGTTTAGTGGGTTTATCTATATTTCCAGAGTTTGGGGTGGTGTTGTAAGCCGTGACAGGATCTACATAGGCTGTGTGAACCACCTTACCCTTGTCTACAGTTCTGGTGACTGCTTCAATGTCATCTATCAGGTTTAGGAGACATGATCTACATTTTACAAACCCAACATGGTTGTGGTCCAGGGTTTGGGGATTACCAATGAAATTTTTTATAAGATGTATGATGATACATTCCATGGCCTTGAAGAGCGGGCTCATCAGGCTAATGGGGTGCTAGTTACTGGGGTCCGTGGTGTCTCCACCCTTGTGTAGTGGGATAACCGTCACTGTGCACCACTCAGCAGGCACAAAGCATGAGGTGAGGCTATGACTGTACATGGTACGTCAGTGTGGTGCCTGTTCGTTCTTTGTGTAGAACACAGCCAGGGAAGTTATCTGGTCCCATGGCTGCTGTGATACTGGCTTTGGAGAGTGTTTTTTACCTGTGCAGCCATGATGACAGCAACTTTGCAGTCTTCCATTACAGAGATGTGCTCTTTCATGGGTGAGGGGGGGGGGGTAAAGTTAACACTGATCCTGTCTGCCAGGATGTTGGCAATATCAGTTGGGTCTGTATATTTAGTGCCATTGAGCTGTAACTCAGAACAGATCTGAGTGTAGCCATGACATGGACCTGTCTGTTGGGCAGAGATCTCCTGAGTAGACAGTATGCAACAGAGTACAAACTGGGTTACATTCAGTCTTGTTGCATGGGGCAACTGTTTGAGGCCAGTAATCCTCTTGTTAGGGTACTTCAGTAGTCTTTCTGGCTGCTGAACGTGCCTAGTCAGATTCATCACAAGTGTGTTGTGGTACTCTCTGACGGGTCTGATGACTGATGAGTAGTGGGAACCTCCTTTGACCTACATGCACAGACCTTGGCAGTTTATGTGAACACAAAGCATGATTTTCTGACAACTTTGTGAATGTGTTTCTGGAAGTAGAGATGACTATCCACATTTGTCCATAGATCCCTTATTATCACCACTGTATTTAGCATGTGTGTGAGCATGCCCAGTATGACCTTTCAGTATGTTGTTGCCTGGCATTTGCTTCGTTTATTTGTGTGTGAGCATGCCCAGTATGACCTTTCAGTATGTTGTTGCCTGGCATTTGCTTCATTTATTTAAGTGTGTCAGCATGCCCAGTATGACCTTTCAGTGTGATGCTGAATGAAATCCACTACATTTGTTGGAGTGTGTGAGCATGCCTGGTATAGACATTTATACTATATGTGTATGGAAAATCAAGTTGTATTTTTACAGCAGGGCTCACCTTTGTGTCATAGATCAACAGGGATCATGCTGTGCCTGCAGGGCTTCCATGAGGCACTTTGCATAGACTTATCAACATTTCTGCATACAGGGGGGACAGCTATTCTTTGTACATTTCTACCCGGGGGCACACCTGATTGTTACTGTGGGTGTACATAGGATGAGGGGTTCACCTGACACTTATACACATTTGCTATGCCTGCACTGCTATGTACAGTACACCATTTCAGTCTGTACTGTTATCTATCGTACCGGCTTGAGGCATACTAATTTACTACACATCTTAGCGTCCAATGTCACGTATATTAGATTGCGACTTCATAGCCTACACAACCCACATCACACCACCTGGCCTGATGTTCTCTGTCTGCATAGGCGTGTGGGGGAGGTTACCCATATGCCTCTTTAGGGCCATGTTACAGCATTTCTTTGTGTTTGCATTAGTGTACAATTGTCCTGCTGTGTCTGTGCCACTGAAATGCTGTCATGACTTAGTGGTTCAGTACTGTGACTATAGTGCATAATATCCTGGGTTTGAGCCTTGTCACTGCTTTTTATTTTCATGCTGGGCAGACCAGACTGCTTAAGGGACAGTAAAGCTAATATGAGCATGTTTACCTGACTTTGCTCAACTTTGCCCGACCTTGCCCAACATTGCTCAACGTTGCCTGACGTTGCGCTACTTAGCACGGGCAATTTTGTTTACATATACTAAATATTGGTAAAAGCTGCTTTGCACTGCTTTATATTGCTTAAAACATGGCAATCATGCCTCAGGTGGTCCTGCAGGGCTGCTTATGTCGGATGCACATACTACACTCCCTATACATGTTTGGAAACAGGTAGTGTCAAGTTAGGCATCCCTTTTATTTTATGTGTGAGTCAGAGAGAGATATAATTTCCAGGGTTCCTACTGAGCCAGTGTATGTGCTATGTATTGCCTCTTTGCCAAGGTCAAGGCATACTGGGCATGCCTCCTTCTGCCTATTGGGGCAGGCTCAGGTTGTTCCTCCTCTGAGTCACGCTGTGCCTGTACAGGCCTTGGCAATGGTGGGGGGCTGTTTGGCTCTGCCCCATGCTGTTCCTGCTGCAGCTGTTTTCGCAGGATCATATTGTGTAGCATGGCACATACCATGACAATTTGGGTACATGTAGTTGGTGAGTACTGCAAGGCTCCACCAGATGTGTCCAGGCACCGGAACCGTGACTTGAGCATTCCAAACACACGCTCGATTACATTTCGTGTTTGTGCTTGTGCCTCATTACAGAGTTCTTGTTCAGGTGTGTGTGCATTTCTGATGGGTGTCATCAGCCATGGCTCCAGTGCGTATCCAGCATCCCCCACTAGGTGACAGTCAGGGATGTCCCCATTGGCAAATGTCTGGTACAGCTGCATCAGATGTCAGATATGGGAATCGTGGTAGCTTCCAGGGCAGCCAGCACACACATTCAGTATTATGCCCTGGGCATCGCACACGACCTGGCAGTTGATGGAGTGGAAGCCCTTGTGGTTGATGTAGGCCCTACCCCGCTCACCGGCTGGTGCTTTGATGTGTATGTGCGTGCAGTCAATTGCACCCACTACCTCAGGGTATTCCGCTATTTGCTGGAAGAGATTCATATTGCTGGCCAATACCTCACAGGAACTGGGGAAATATACATGATCACTGACATGTGCTGACATGACATTCAGGAACTGGTGCAGTACCCTGGATGCTGATGCCTATGAAATCCCCATCATATCACCAGTTGGTCTCTGGAAGGTACCTGTTGCTAGTATTCTTAGGCCAACACATACCTTGGTTTCCACTGGGATGGGTTCCCCTCTGTTGGTTCTGTGTGTGAGGTGTGGCCTGCTCAGCTCAACAATTTGCTGCAGGAGGTCTCTGTCCACTCTATAGCGCTCCACTATCTCCAGCTCATGTAGCCCCTGGTAGGTTACCCTGGGTCTGTACACTCTTTTCTGTCTCCTCACTGTGGGTTGCTCAGCAGCATTCGCAATGGCACCACCCTCAGCATCTTGCACATGTTGCCTTATAATAGCAATGGCAGCCCCTCACATTTTTTGTCTCAGTTAAGCTTTTTAAGTTTTCACTTCTCTTTGTAGACTGCAGTGTTGCAGTGTTTCTGAGAAAAACATGGGGGAATGTTGTTTGCAGAGTTTTAAGTGCTGGGCTGGGCTGGGCTAGTGTACTGCCTGTGTAATTGGCTGATTCTGATTGATTTCACCTGGCAGTTCTGCTAGTTCTCCTTGGTTAACTTCCTACTACTTCTTTTCCTTCCTTTTCCCTTTCTGTTTCTACAGGGGGCAGCGACGCACAAACAAGCGCAAACACAAGCACATGAGTGCACATGCATGCACACAGGCTTACACAGGCTTAGGCGGGTGCACATGCACGCACACAGGCTTAGACAGCCTTACACAGGCTTACACGGGCACACACACGCACACACACGCACACACAGGCTTAGACAGTTTTACAGGCACTCACACGCGCGCACACAGTGTAAGCATCTTTGCAAGAAACTTTAGTGATATCCACGGCATACACCTTTGGTTTCTGGGTTTCAGTTAAGACAACTGTAGACACGCCTCTTCCAGTCCTGAGTAACTTACAGCAAACACATGCCACTCTGTTCCAATAAGCTTACACTCTTTGATACATACCCCCTCATGATGTCACCTTTTTTCTACTCTGTTACTCCCCTAATCCTACTCTTACACTCTAGGGACATGGTTCACATGGCAGGGAAAATTGGGATTCACTATCCTTATCCTCATTTGCATAGGATTGCCTACTAATGCTTGGTTACATCTCTCAGACTGAGCTTCCCCCTTAGCAACCACTACTCAGTAGCCATGTTGTCTTCAGCCTGCCATTCACCTGCATGGCAGATGAATATTTTTAATAGAATGCCTATTTTTGGCTTTTATTTATTTTTTGGTTTTTAGAGCGCCTCACGTTTGCTTGGTGCTGCGCTATGCTTAAACATCGGAGATCGGGGAAAAAAATATATTTTTTTATTTTGCAACAGATAAAAATGCCAATGGCCTTATATTTAGCCAATGGCATGCTTCCTCAACTGGATGCATCCTTTATTTGGAGCTGTCATAGCTCCGTTTTGCTATTTGCAGAACGGTACTCCGTTACCAACGGAGTACATTTCTGCAAATAACACTACTCTTACTCAGACAGGTTAGTGTTTCCTGGACCTCAAATTTACCTCATTTTCATAGCTTTCAGCAGCAAATGAGGTAATTTGCATAACATAAGACTATCCGTGCAAGGGTAGTTTTAGGAGCTCTCATGCCCGCCCCTGCCGGCTGTTCCTGGATCGCTCGGCAGACATATTGGCTGTCTGGAGTCTTACTCTACTCTTAGACAACGTGCAAGCCTTCGTGAATCCGGCCCATTTTTTTTGCAGGGTTGCATATAAACAAGGTAAACAGTGGCGTAAAGGTTGCTACTACTCTTCTATGGAACTGTTGTGTTAAGTCATACAGGCCTTTACAGCAGCAAGCCAAAGAGGAGGTATATTACAGGCAAAAGCTACCAGTGTATGTTCAGATAAATGTTAGAGCAAATACTTAATTGCCCCTCTTAGATATTAATGCTTCTCTTTTATGAATAATACACAGTGCCTTCCCAGATCCCATCTTGATACAGCGACCTAAGGGCCCTTCCCATCACCTAACCATATTTTCTAACTTTGGGCCATAATTATTTACCCCAATTTTCAGTCTTGAACCCTTCTTAATTAGATCTTTGTCTATTTAGCTTAACCATGGAACAGTGTATTCAGAGCTAAGTCATAATAGCTGATTAGCAGGCCAGGTTCCATCATTATGAAAATCATGGGAAGAGACTTTCCTCAAGGAAGACTGATTATACATATCTATAGCAAGCCAGCTTATACTCATTATTGCACATTTTCAGACCACAAAACGGTTCTTCTTCTAAAGACTGTAACGGCCAGGCCATTTGTTGTTATGGGAATGTTTATTATGGGTTCAAAATTTTTATTTTTGTTTTAATTATCTTTATTTTTTTTTGTAGCTGTCCAGGAGTTTTTTCAAAAAAGTGTTTATATTTTCTCGTTGTAACCATTCAGTCTTTGAGATAATGGAGATTACTCCCTCAACTGCACCGATTACAAATATGATCTCACCCCACAGGCTCACACCAATAATTATTATACAGCAGTCCCCTCCCCTAATGGAGACCTGTTCCCACCCTCCTCAGAAAGATTTCAGCCAACCAGATTTACAAAGTTTTTCCATGGTCAACAGTTCTCCACCCAACTTATGCCACAGTCCTTTACTGGCAGTCCCCATTCAACCAATAAGGCTTGTCTTTCCAGATTCCCACTTCTGGCATTGCTCCTAGCACAAGCTGGGTCCACCTGTCCAGTGAAAAGAGCCCCAGCACATGAAAACACCCAATCAGGTGACTCCAATTAGATTTGCATGAGATACAGCTCACAGAAATATAGATAAGAAGACCATTGGTTAATTCAAGTCCTATTGATTTTTACCAACTAATTAAAAAATTAGAATTCCACACTGATACTCCAATGACCAAGTTTAATTAATTAATTCTATAGATCAACAGGCACAAAGCTTCGTAATGCTGTGATCATTACATAAATGCTAGCACACCGAACTTGTAACAAAATGTAACAGCGGAGCTTATCTGTCCTGCTACTTTGGAAATTAATAAAAGTGTTTTGTTAGAATGTAAATCGTTACCTGGATTTATTTTATTTTTTAGGTTATAAATGCTTAATTTCCCATCAAGACTGTCATTCAGAGGAGTGCATCAAAAACAGAGATAATTTGTTTTGGGCGCTGATCTGGTATTAGAAAGCTTTAGCTGAAAAAATATTTTGAGCTCTCTCTGCTTACTGCTTGGTGTGATGGATTTGAAGTGTTCTTAAGACACTCAGTCTTGCTGGCTGGATTCTGCTAAAATTCAAAGTCTAGTTATATTTGCATTCACAGTCTGTTGCATACAGAGACTTGCAGAATATACAATGATGAGAGAATATACTTTGCAGCATCAACTTTAGAGAGCAGTAACAAATAACTTTTTATAATAAACCAAACGGAAACATGTTGCAGGCTTAAAGTACTGTTCCAACTTTACTTCTCATATAGTACAGATGATGTGAGAGATATAACATTTACCTTAGGACTTGTGTCCCTACCATACCTCTAACATAGCTGGATTTATACAGCTCTTTATATACACTTTTTAGTCATGCATAAACATATTTTTGAGGAAACACATTGTTCTGTATTCTATTTTGGAGAATTGCTTATCCTGTAGAAACAATACTAAGCTTCCTTGTTTAACAATGTCTTGTAAGAGACCAGCTTTTCTGACAGTGTGAATATCCTGTAACAGTGTCCTGATGTCCATGTAGAAAAACATATTTTTGAGAAAATACATTGTTCTGTATTCTATTTGGATCTGTGTATAAAACATATGTTCTTGTGCCAATGCTGATAAGCATATCCTGTTTTTTATGCAGAAAAACATATTTTTGAGAAAACACATTGTCAGAGATCAGCTTTTCTGACAATGTGAACATCCTGTATTTTATTTGGATCTTTGTATAAAAAACATCTGTTCTTGTGCCATATCCTGTTTTTCATGCAGAAAAACATATTTTTGAGAAAACACATTGTCACAGTGTCATTGTCCATTCTTTAAAAGCAGATTTTGTATTTTTGCTCTTGCATACATCCTGTTTCTGAGTCTGTAAGGGAAAAATGTCCATTCTTTAAAAGCAGATTTTGTATTTTTGCTCTTGCATACATCCTGTTTGAGTCTGTAAGGGAAAAATGTCCATTCAGCAGATTCCTTTTCCAAGCCATGGTCATTTAGTATGACTGCTGATCACATATTACTAAACTCTGTTTCTGCATTTAAGCAAGCCTTTTCTTTCAGCATATTTACAACATAATTAATTTCAGATTTATATTCATAAAATCTAACAATTCCCTCTGTTTTTAAACATACTCAAAACATTTTATATAGAAAACACATTAAGAAACAAACCTTTAGTTTGATACAACAAATCAAAATGCAATTTTACATAGTTAATACAATGATATTAAGTATTACTACCAAAACTGAATGTATTTAACAATTTTTTCTTTTGCAGACCATTCTGTGAAAATATTTTATCAGTTATGAGCTGTGTCTGCTTTAATGTTATTTTTTTTAACATGATCAATTTATTTTTTTGCAATCACAGAATTTAATTTATGACTTAGAACTGTTTTATTAACTCTTTGCAACTGTTGAATTAACTATAAGAGACAGTAACCATGTGCTACTGCAAGCATTTATACACTGTTGAAAATATACAGTTTTAATGTCATTTTAACCATCACATTATGTTCATGTCTCTGAACTGCTCATTAACATCTTGGTAAAATACTGAACTGGGCTTAGATAATAAATATTTGAAAGTAATTGTTTTACTGGGGTAAAACCAGTGATATTACAACTTGACAAATTAGTTTTGAACTTATTACAATGTATCCTGTACATGATGTATTTACACAGACTGTTTGCTATTTATGCATTTCAATCTAGTAGGTATCCTGGACCCATTGTTTTCTTTAAATATGTTATTTTCACACATATTCATTACTAGACATTAATTTCATTTGTACTGAATTTTTCTGCATTTGTACATACAAAGACTATCATTTGCACTGACATTTTCTACATTTGTACATACAAAGACTATAAAGTACATTTAGTCTAATCTTACAAATTTAATAACATTAATATTAAGCAAAATCTTGGAAAATTTTTATGTCTCTTTAGAAATATCTAGTGGAATTGATACCAAATCCATATGTCCTGTTATTTTAAACTACATACTCAACAATTATTAAAAATATTCATGCTTTTTTATACCAACATTGTTTTGTCAAAAACATATTGAAATAGTGACCATTCTTGCTATTAGAAACATTTATGCATTTTGCATATCTTTATTCTCTCTTGTATAGCTTTAATAAAGCAATTTTAAGCCATCTCTTGTTTTTTAAACCATCTCTTGTATAGCTTTACAGTTTAACAGGTTGTAAATACAATTTCATACTAAACAATACAATAATAACCATTATGATAACTATTAACAACTTGTAAAATATCTTATCCTGTCAGGTTTAATCCAGTTTACCAGTATTTCTAATACACTAATACCTGTTTTTTCCTCTCCCTAAAAGAGTATTGTCAAGAAGGAATGAGATATTTTTCCCTCTAGCTTGTTTATTTTTTTCTGTAGCTTTATTTTAGACCCTTGTGCAGTACTGCTTATACAGTCAGTGTAAAACTGAGAAAGTGCCCTTCCCCCTTATACAGTCAGTGTAAAACTGAGAAAGTACCCCTCCCCCTGTAGTACTGCAGCACTGTTTACCTGCCCTGTGCTGTGAGAATAGAATTTATGTCAGCCCAACACTTTGGTTATACATTTATTTTATTAGGTTACTAAATAAAGCTTTCACTGTATATTACCTCTAGTAGGTATTTACACCCTCCTGCACAATTGATTTGAACTGTATATATACTATAGCCCATTTGCTGGCTGTACTTGATGCAACTGAGGTTTTTTTTCTCTTTTAACATTTACTTGCAAACAGATTATCAGTGACATCTATGCACAATTGTGGCATTTTATGACAATTACTAAATAGTGTTGCTTGTAAACATTTTAACAAGTATTTTTTAATAACAATGATGCTTTAACTCAAGCTACTTGTCTGGCAATCAGTTTTGTTGTTTATCTTATCTTTCCAGCATTTCCTGTAACTATTCATTCAGTCTAGGAAGGTCTGAGCTCACATTTTATACTCTATAAGCTATAATTAATTCTTTTAGCATTTTTCCTTTAATCTGATTGTGATTTGCACAACTATGCATTTATACTACATAAATAGACATTATTTTACAATTACCTTACATGGATTTCAGTATTTTTTTTATTTTTTTATTTATTTAACTATTTAACTGTCCTGCCATTAATTTTACAAAAACTGTTTGAATAATACCATCTGTGATTTTCTTTTTAAAATTCAGAACTTTAACTGTTTGGTGTTACTATATAATTATAAACAAATTGTAAAAAACAAAATAGATATTAGTTTAACCAACACATTTATATTTATATTATTTATATTTGCTGTTGTCTGCCTGTTATTCTTGTGTATTGTAACAGATGTACTCTAGATGAAAAGAACACACATGCATGTCTGTCTTGTATATGTATATCTTTATACAAGCATGTCATGTCTTGTGACTTTAAATTTTTACTCATCTATTTTTATTTAATTTTATACACGAGAACAATTTTGTTTACCTTTTGACTATGCTAATGAATGGCATTCATATGCTTTACTTTACTGTAGTACTGATAGATGTCTTGCTTTAACTGAATGAAAGTAAAACATTTAAGAATGATTTGTCCAGACATCAGATCCTACCATCCTACCATGTATGTTTAACCATTTTCAAAACATAAACATATTATAAAATATATTTCTTTTGCACAGATTAACTGTGTATGCAGGAAGTTCCCAGTCTCTGTCATTTCAGCTAATTTATTTTCTTTATCCTGCAACTGCTGTTGAATTTCCTGAAATGTTGCATGGTCTTTCTGACATTCTTTAGTAAGCTGTTCTGCTGAATTTGAAACTCCTCTGCACTTTTGAAAAGATGTATGTATAACTTGTCTAAGCTTCCTGAACTCATTATGTCTGTCTTTTAGAAGTTTACTACATTCCTTTGTAACAAAATGTACTAGGGGTTTTATCAGTAACTGATTTGACTCACATGTGGTGAGAGGGCATAACTGTTCAATATCAGAATGTAATGGAAACACTTTACCCTTAGTTAATTCTTCAGATCTGTCTTTACAGTCTATTTTTTTAGCAATATGATGCAATATTATTTTATGGCATAATATACAAAATGCAGTTTTTGTTGAAGCACACAATAAACATTTGTCATATTTCACATGGTTTTCTTTGAGATACCAGTCAAATATTGTAATACATTTGCATAATGCCTTACTATCAACCTGCCCTAATAAGGTTTTACATTTACTAATGTGCTGTGTATACCAACATAGCAATTTACTAAAGTTTGGTTTACTCCTGCATGAATTATAAATAATATCCATACTGTCTAATATACAAAACTGTCGAATAGCAACCATACTAAAAAATGTGACGTAGAAAAAAGTCTTACCAGTGAGCAAGAAAACAGGTGATCAGGCTGTTGTTGCAGATGGCTGGAATTTTTTCAAAGTCACTTGAGAAGCTGGGAAAGCACAACAGGCAGTGAACTATTGGGCTAGTGGATATCCCCCTTTTCTTGAAGAATTTATGGCACTGCGAATTTCTTGAACTAGTCTCACTCCGGATTGTAGACGTCTAAAAAACTTTACTACTGCAAGCTGCATAAACTGGAATACTTCTGTTTAGGATTTACACATACGTACAAATGTTAGTTACTGCAATTTGACTGAAGTGACCCTCTGCAGGGCTTACCATCACTCCTCCTGTGTTTGAATGCAGATTGTAGGTTCAAATGCAGGCTAGCTAGCCATTAAAAAAATTATATGGAGCTAGTCACTCAGCTGCCTCGCCATTGAAAAAATATTTTGAGCTCTCTCTGCTTACTGCTTGGTGTGATGGATTTGAAGTGTTCTTAAGACACTCAGTCTTGCTGGCTGGATTCTGCTAAAATTCAAAGTCTAGCCCTGCCTGGCTCGCCATTGAAAAAATATTTTGAGCTCTCTCTGCTTACTGCTTGGTGTGATGGATTTGAAGTGTTCTTAAGACACTCAGTCTTGCTGGCTGGATTCTGCTAAAATTCAAAGTCTAGTTATATTTGCATTCACAGTCTGTTGCATACAGAGACTTGCAGAATATACACTGATGAGAGAATATACTTTGCAGCATCAACTTTAGAGAGCAGTAACAAATAACTTTTTATAATAAACCAAACGGAAACACGTTGCAGGCTTAAAGTACTGTTCCAACTTTACTTCTCATATAGTACAGATGATGTGAGAGATATAACATTTACCTTAGGACTTGTGTCCCTACCATACCTCTAACATAGCTGGATTTATACAGCTCTTTATATACACTTTTAGTCATGCATAAACATATTTTTGAGGAAACACATTGTTCTGTATTCTATTTTGGAGAATTGCTTATCCTGTAGAAACAATACTAAGCTTCCTTGTTTAACAATGTCTTGTAAGAGACCAGCTTTTCTGACAGTGTGAATATCCTGTAACAGTGTCCTGATGTCCATGTAGAAAAACATATTTTTGAGAAAATACATTGTTCTGTATTCTATTTGGATCTGTGTATAAAACATATGTTCTTGTGCCAATGCTGATAAGCATATCCTGTTTTTTATGCAGAAAAACATATTTTTGAGAAAACACATTGTCAGAGATCAGCTTTTCTGACAGTGTGAACATCCTGTATTTTATTTGGATCTTTGTATAAAAAACATCTGTTTTTGTGCCATATCCTGTTTTTCATGCAGAAAAACATATTTTTGAGAAAACACATTGTCACAGTGTCATTGTCCATTCTTTAAAAGCAGATTTTGTATTTTTGCTCTTGCATACATCCTGTTTCTGAGTCTGTAAGGGAAAAATGTCCATTCTTTAAAAGCAGATTTTGTATTTTTGCTCTTGCATACATCCTGTTTGAGTCTGTAAGGGAAAAATGTCCATTCAGCAGATTCCTTTTCCAAGCCATGGTCATTTAGTATGACTGCTGATCACATATTACTAAACTCTGTTTCTGCATTTAAGCAAGCCTTTTCTTTCAGCATATTTACAACATAATTAATTTCAGATTTATATTCATAAAATCTAACATTAGCCTGGCACCAACTGCTTTTTCCTTAATTTGTGATTGTCTTTCAGTTGAAGATAAGCAGTAAAATGTCATAGTAGTAGATGATAACAATATTAAACTACAGTTCAATTAATTCATATCTTATCAGTCTTTACAAAATTTAATGGTGGTTTGTTGGAAATCAGTTTGCATTGTTGTGCCATTGTTTTGCAGCTTCCATTGTCATAAAGGTGGAAACTTTTATCTTTGCACAGTACATTTTGATTTAATATTCAGCTCTTGGGATAAGTACCTAGTTTTATGACTTTTAATGTTCCTGGATGTTACTATGTGGTGCCCTGTATATTATTTTTTTTTTTTTTGCACATGCATAGTTTTAATCAATTAGTACAGGTTGATAAAATATATAGATTGTAGTCAGAAGCTGTGCTGATATGGAGTATATAGTTTCTATACTATAGATTTACAAAATTAGCCAACTGGGTGTTATTTTCACTTGCTTATTTGTGGTACACAATGGACTAGGGCAGGAATAATTGACTCCATTTGCTCAAAATGAGTGTAGAGTGCATTGAGATTCCCTGAGATTTAATAGCAGTGGTGTGTTTTACACTCAGACACACAAGTTCAAACTGCAATCATTCATACACATATCTCTCAACTTCTTAACACATGAAATCTAGATAAAGCCTTAAATAATGGGGGGGCACGGGTAGATTTAAAATATTGTTCTTATAAACTTAAAATGCTGTTAGAATAACAGGTTACTAGCACTTAATTTTATTTTTATAAAAGAAAATTGCATTTTTGTTTTATACAAGTAGTTCAAAGTTTGATACAAGCTCAGAGGTTAATATAAATAAAACACTATTGTTCTGGTTACATTTTGCATTTAATATTTTGTCTGTTCTTCAATTTGCATTTGATTGATGGTATCCCAAAATTCCATTGGAGTGGGTGGGGTTAAATAATTATATATATACAAATGTCATGTTAATCAGCATACAGATTTGTACATATTTTTCAAGGGCCTTTGTCCAGATTTTTGATGTTTCCAGGTTGAGAGGTATGGTGTGTGTGTGTGTGTGTGTGTGTGTGTGTGTGTGTGTGTGTGTGTGTGTGTGTGTGTGTGTGTGCATTTAAACACAGTTAAGTACTTCCAATTTCCTTTTCTTAACATTTTGATGTACATTAAAGTAAATTCAGCTGTATATTATGGTTGCTATCAATGGTCCATCAGTGTGAATGCACATGCACTCTAACAATGTAAGGACTGACTCAAAGTCAGTGGGAATCTCTTACCATGGATCTGTGTGTACCAGATATGCATCCCCTCTGGGAGGATGTCACAAAAAAAAGCATAAAATACCTTTTCATGAACATTATCAGTGCACCTAGTTGATAGGGTTGCCACTTGTCTCTCTTTCTGCAGTTGTGTGTAAGGGGGTCTTAAAAATGGTAAATGTGTTGATACTTTACAAGAAAAAATATGTTATGACTTTTCTCTAAATGCCACAGAAATCTTTTATACATCATTTAGCTTATTCCCTCCAGTACAGCTCTTTTAAGTGCTTACCTTTAACTCCCAGTGGGTGTGACTTGAGCTTTTAAAAAAATGAAGTTATTACCTTACAGTTCTGTTTACCATCATGTATGTTTCAAGATAACAACAAAACAAGTTCAAGAGGATGAGGTGCCCAAATCCAAACCATTAAAAAAAAAAAAAAAAAAAAAAAAAAAGAAAGGGTTAAAACTTTTATTGATGTCACATGGTTTTAACTTCTGTTAATATGTAAGGGTATAAATGGGGAGGGATTTGACTGTCAGCATTTTCTGAGGAAGTTGTATGACGAAAACAAACTGGTAGTGTTCCAGTGTTAGTTTACTGTGACTGTATTCATTGTGTTTGCTGTGGAACCCATTAAAAAAACTTTTTTGCAGTGGATACAGCTTATCGGTGCTTTTTTTTGTTTAATGCTTCAAGATAAAATATGATGCCTTGTAGGTAGCATGGTTTTGGAATTATTAATGTAAACATGAACAAGCAATATTTAACTGCGGAAACGCCTGGAGGCACACTCAGCTGTAATAAGTAATCTTAACATATAAACTTACTATAAATAACCAACATTTAAAACTTAGCATTTCAGTACTGTGTTGCTGCTTATGTAAATTTGTCAGAAAAAGTGACAACTGCCTTAAAAACCCTGACTGATCTAATTTCTTTGTTTTGCCAAGAAAGAGGAGTGTTAAGTTCTCCTCCCTGCAATAAAACAGTGGGAAACAGTTCCACAGCTTTCTGCCATTTTTATATCAGCTGCTGTGTTCCTGACATTGCAGGATTAATTGCCCATCTAGGTACCCGTTAAGGTAAACTGCAAATTTAATCGTGTCTATGATATGTCATGCAGGTGGACACAAATTCCTCTGCAAGTATGTGAGAAGTTAAGCTTAAAAAAAGTAGGTTTGTACCTATGAACCTACTTTTTTAAGCTTAACTTCTTACATACTTGCAGAAGAATTTGTGTCCACCTGCATGACATATTATAGACATCCTCCATTGTTATTTTAAGAAAGTAGGTGTGCTTCTTTTGATTCCAATGCAAGGAAATAAATGTTTTAAAAAGTACAAGCAGGTTACTGGTACCTACACAATACTGGAACCATATTGTAGGGAGAAAAGAAACCTAAGGATTGAGTGAAACTGTAGGAGAGGGTGGCGTTTTCCTTTAAGTATGTGAATTTTATGAAACAGTATAATGAGTTTCACTAAATAGTATGTGAGTCAAAGTTGCAAGTGATAAATATCTAATAGCATAACCATTTAGTGAATACTCTGCAAGGTTAGTTACTTTGAATAATATGAAGGACATACCAATAAAGTGAATGATTTTCTTGAAATAACAATGGAGGATGTTAATAAAGCACTGAGTCAAGTTTAAAAAAAATCCCCTTAGTTAATATTTTCAGCAGTCTACCGTTAAATGGATGGGTACCCAAAGACTGGAAGAGGTGTAGTATTATTCCTGTTTTTAAGGGAGTTGAAAAAAATTGTAGTTAATTACAGACCAATAAGTTTTATTTCATTCACTGGAAAATGGTTTGAGATACGTATAGTACCCTATTTAACTGATCTGAATATATATAAATATATATATATATATATATATATATATATATATATATATAGATATAGATATATATATATATATATATATATATATATATATATATATATATATATATATAGATATATATATATATATATATATATCAAAACTCACTCTTTGAGACCCAAATAAGGGTATGAGAACCAACAGATAAGAGTTCCAAATAAAAATAAATATGGCAAAACAGTTTGCCTGAACAAAACACCGGAACACTGTTGTTAAACTGAAGTATTTAATAACGCTTCCCAAGGACATACGTTTTCGAGCACCTTCCTCAGAACATACACACAGTTACTTTATTGCTGTATTTATACACCATTTAAAATTGAATAATTGATAATAATTTAAATTAATTGATCTATTAACCATGATGTGGAAAAGCACTTTTAAAAACACATATAATGTTGAATACACTCACAATATGAAATAAACACAATTGGAATTTGTACAAATGGTTAAAAATATGTTAAAAATATTTAAAATTGATGTTGTAAACATAAAATAAGAACAACAAATAATTACAAAGAATACATTATAAGAATATATTTGATTCTTCAATATTAAAATACAATAAATGTTAGAAAGGATCTTCGTCACCATCTAGTGGACAAACATAAGAATCACAATCTCACAACTTTCAGGTTTCAGGAAATCACCGACTTGGAACATCTGAAGAATAAACCAATCAAATTTGTATATAGGAGAGACACAAATTTAAAAAATATATTTGAATTTGGAGGACAAGGCACTGCAAATAATATTAGCCACAAAAAGGGAACTTTTAAATGTGGATCATGTTCTCAGTGCCAATACATTCAAACCGGTTCACAGCTGTCTATATTTGATAGAAATAAAACAATCAAAAGTACAACCTTTGCTAATTGCAATACACAAGGGGTTATATATATCGCCACATGCCACTCCTGTTCTTCCTTTTATGTAGGAAAAACTGAAAGGAAATTGAAATCCAGAATTTATGAGCACTATTATGAAATGAGGAAGGGAAATATCAACAATGCCTTGTTTAGACATTCCCAAAAATGTGAGAATTCCATTTTCTATTTTTTTGTTCTTGAAATAGTGCCCAAAGAAATCAGGGGTGGCATGTGGGAAACCAAACTCGAATACAGGGAACTGTACTGGCAAATTGTCCTGGATGTTACCAGGGAACCGGGTTTGAATGATATGTTGTCATTAGCTCCAGTTTTAAAACTGAGAGCTGCCAAGTTGTGAGATTGTGATTCTTATGTTTGTCCACTAGATGGTGACGAAGATCCTTTCTAACATTTATTGTATTTTAATATTGAAGAATCAAATATATTCTTATAATGTATTCTTTGTAATTATTTGTTGTTCTTATTTTATGTTTACAACATCAATTTTAAATATTTTTAACATATTTTTAACCATTTGTACAAATTCCAATTGTGTTTATTTCATATTGTGAGTGTATTCAACATTATATGTGTTTTTAAAAGTGCTTTTCCACATCATGGTTAATAGATCAATTAATTTAAATTATTATCAATTATTCAATTTTAAATGGTGTATAAATACAGCAATAAAGTAACTGTGTGTATGTTCTGAGGAAGGTGCTCGAAAACGTATGTCCTTGGGAAGCGTTATTAAATACTTCAGTTTAACAACAGTGTTCCGGTGTTTTGTTCAGGCAAACTGTTTTGCCATATTTATTTTTATTTGGAACTCTTATCTGTTGGTTCTCATACCCTTATTTGGGTCTCAACGAGTGAGTTTTGTGGTTTTTGTTCAGTGTTTCACTCGTACCATCTTTACGGTGTTTCATATATATATATATCTTTGAATATATATATGTGTGTGTGTGTGTGTGTGTGTACATATATATATATATATATATATATATATATATATATATATATATATATAGGTCTATATTATAAGCACAAAGGTGTACTTACCCGAATACGTAAACATCGACATGTCTTCCCCGAACCGTGAAAACATAGATCATCCTGAAGCGCGAAATCTGAAACGCCGAATCGTCATGGTTGACCCTTCTAAGTGTCCAATAGTTACGGACCTTAGGGTTAGGGTGCGGGTTAAGGTAAGTGCATACATGGTAATGTATGTGAGATTTAGTGAAGGGTGAGAAATAGGGTTTTGTTAAGTGTATGTGTATGGATTATTTAGTTTTTTTGGGTATAGCTTCTTAAGGTAAGTGTGCAATAGTTACGGACCTTAGGGTTAGGGTGCGGGTTAAGGTAAGTGCATACATGGTGGTATATGCAAGATTTAGTGTAGGGTTAGAATATGGTTTAGTTTAAGGTTAGAAGTAGGGTTTCGGTTAGTGTATGTTTGTGGTTTATTTAGCTTGTTTGGGTAGGTAGTATGTAGCGGGTGGTGGGGTGGGACAAGTATGATGGTTCGAGTTTTTGAATTTCGCGGTTTAGGGCATTCGGTGTATTCGCGGTTCGCGGAATATGTGTTGGTGTTTTAGTATTCGGTTAATAGGGCTTTCGTGCTTATACTATATATATATATATATATATATATATATATATATATATATATATATGTATATATTTACTAGACAACCTCGATGTACTGAAATGTCGAATTTCAGTACGTCGAGACTGAATAGTGGAAAGTGCAGTTACGCAAAACTGCACTATGTCGAATGCAAAAATGTTAAATCCGCTATTGTGGGTCGCATTTGTGACATGTGGTGCAGTCTGTGGATTTATCTGGGATTTCAGGTAATTGGTGTTTGTGTAAGGGTACTGGGTAGGGATTTTAGTGTGCATGAGTGTGTATAGTGGTGTTTTTTTATGTGTTTGTGTGTTTAGTGCGACCTCAGAGTTAGAATATATAAGTAGAGGGGTGCAGGGGTTATTGCCCCCCTGCTTATACGTAGGGTAGGTGTGTTTGTGTGTTATGTTGTGTTCGTGTGCGTTGCTATGTTTGTTTTAGTGTAGTTAGGTAGGTGTATGTGTGTGTGCTTATGTGCTGGTTTGTGTGTGTGTGTGAATGGTCATGATTGTGCTATTCACAGTTTTCGGTTTTCGGGTATGTGGGTTTTCCGCTATTCAGTCTCAAAATACTGAAATTCGACATTTCAGTAGTTTGAGATTGTCCAGTGAATATATATATATATATATATATATATATATATATATATATATATATATATATATAGGCCAATGATTGATTACACACAATATGGATTTATTAAGAGTATCTTGACTTTGGTATGTCAATTTAAGTTAAACACAGAAAGTGGTCTTTGTGCCCAAACTGTCACTGATAACCAAAGGAAAGGCACAAGAAATCAGCAAGTACAAGTTTAATGACACTCCACATGTAAAATCACCGCACAAGCAGAACCAAACAAAAAATAACACTGCCACAATTTCCAAACACGTTTTTGTCAGTATTCACATCTTCAGAAATGGTTAACAGTTCTAAATGTGTTGTATATATATGTCAGCTGTTATTTAAATCAGCCAATGAAATCCCCTACTCACTTAATAATAAAATTGAATAATTAAACAGTTAAACATTTGTCATTAAAATTAAAACAAACCCACATGTTTCTTTACAACAATACAATATTATAAAACTCACATTTTAGTTGTAACAACTGGATACATATTCTTTGAATACTTTGTGAACTTTACAATGGTCTTAAATACCTTAAAAAACTTAAAAACATTTCATGAACACTTAGTGTTTTCTCCATATTAATACACCACCACCCTCTAATGGTGAAACAAAGTAATTAACATTGGAAGAGGTATAAATGTTAAAACATGAATAAATAGTATAAATCTTATGTAACTAAAGATACATGATAAAATTCATACCTGTTTAGAAAAATATATATAAAATTATATGAAATATACAACATGTATATTAATAAATAATTATAACTTGGCACATCTCAGTTTTAATACAGGTTTTAAAGAAATCATTTCATTTAAGCCTGGATAGCTACCAGCTTCCAAAGTTAGTTGCCAAAATAGCTCTTTATATTCTAAATGGGCCTCCCAAAGTGCACCCCTAGGATCTAGGAGGACTACCTCAATAACAAAAAATTGATATTTTGCTGACTTACATGATAACGTGTGTTTAAACAGTGCATCGTTTACATTTTCTTTTCTTAAATCATACAAGTGCTCATACATCCTTTGTCTCACTTTTCTCTCTGTTTTGCCAATGTAGAAGGAGTCACATATTTCACATGTCACAATGTATACCAAACCACAAGTGTTGCAGTTTGCAAAATCTTAGGTGGTAATAATTTTACCTCTACTTTTCAAAAATATGTTGTCTCCTTCCCTGATGTTGACACAATAATGGCAATTTCCACATTTATGTGTACCTTTTTTTTGGAGAGGTGTGTAACCTGTTTTCCACCTTCCAATATGTTGTTAATATTTCGTCCTTTTTTAAAAAACAATCTAAGGGGTTCTTCAAAATTTAAGTTTAAATCAGAGAATTAGGCAAACCTATTCCACTCATCATATATAATGTTCTTAACTATGTTAGTCTCACCGTTGTAAGTGATATTCAAAGCTGACTGATAATGTTTTCCATCAACTGGAAAATTAATGTTAGTGTTGATGGTGTTTAAAATTTTTGTTGTATTTCCTAAAGTAGGCTAAAATCTAGTTGTCCTTGCTTTTCTTACTTCGTCGGTCACCCTTTTTAACAAATCATCTGGATAACCTCTTTCTAAAAACATGTTTGCAATAAAAATCACATTCTAGTTGAAAGTCAAGTTCATCTGAGGTTATCCTACTGGCTCTTATCAACTGCCCCTTGACAATTGCTTTCTTTTGATGAGGGGGATGTGCGCTGGTATAATGCAAGTAAGTATTGGAGAAGGTCTCCTTCCTGAATATTTTAGACTTCAAACCCTGATTTGTTCTTTGTATACACACATCTAAAAAACAGAGTTGAGAACCATCTATTTTATAGGTAAACTTTAAAAATGCTGTTTTACTTGAAGCATAGTCGTAGAACTCAAGAAATTTATCAGCATGTTAACAGTTACAAATATTATATCTCACACACTATATATTCTTTTACACAATCATAGTCAATGCATTACATAAACATTATTCTGTGTGTACTGTTCCCACAATGTCCACCTCCACAACATTTTTTTGATTTACAAATGCATTAATGATTGTTAGTTGAGGGCATAAATAAATAATTCTAAAAAAATGGGTCTTAAATTCAGTCATAATAAATGTAAAGTAATACAATATGGAGATTATGAGAAATTAAAGATAATGATGTGGGGGGCGGGGGGGGGGCAACTTGAAATTATTAACCAGATTAGGGATCTTGGGTCAATTTTATGTAACAATCTTACATTTAAGTTTCCTATAGATGATGTTAAAGGAAAACATTTAAAAAAGATAAGATTAATATTAAGCCCAGGTGATGCCAGAAAGGCAAAGATCCTAAAAGTGTTTTTTGTGGCTATAATAAGACCAGTCATTGAATATAACTTAATTTTTAGTTCCTTTTCACTTACTATCAGTTGAGTTAGTACAAAGACATTTTACTCATACCTTCCAACCACACCGAATTACTCGGTTTTTACCGAGTTTTGGGGTTCAAATGAAGGGGTGCCACAATTCCCGAGTAGCACCCCTTCATTTCCGATTTTTTTCTTATGCATTTTTAATGTTTTTTAATTTTCGCACTGACGGGGCTGACGTCATCACGTGTGCAATGACATCAGCTCCGTCAGTGTTACCAGCCTATCAGAATTGAGCTTCTTGGAGCATTATGCATGCAGAGCTCAAATGCAAGCAGGTGGGGATGGCAGATTTGCAAATGAGAGCAGGATTAGGAATGATATAGCATAGCACTTAAGGAACGGCACCTAGAATGGAGAGAATGGAGAGTATTATGTCGGGGAGCAGCAGAACTTAATGGATTATGCCGTGGCACTGACGGAGCGAACGACAGCAGCAGAACTGAACTGACCTGACTATGTTGGGGCCGGAGCGAACAGATGGCAGCAGCACTGAACTTTGTGTGGAAAGCAGCACACAAGTATGTTAGTGTGTATGTGTGTGCAGAGCTTTATGCGAGTGGAGTGGAAAGGAAGGACTGTCTGTGCAGATGCAGAAGTTTATGCAAGTGGAGTGCTGTTCAGGTAGGAAACTTGTGTGTGTGTGTGTGTGTGTGTGTGTGTGTGTGTGTGTGTGTGTGTGTGTGTGTGTGTGTGTGTGTGTGTGTGTGTGTGTGTGTGTGTGTGTGTGTGCGTGCGTGTGCATATGTGCATGTGTGTGTGTGTGTGTGTGTGTGTGTGTGTGTGTGTGTATGTACGTATGTGAATGTGTGTGTCCTGTGGCAGACTGGCTGGCTGTTCATGATTAGTTTCTCTGCATCCAGATTCAAAGACAAATTTTAAATTTTGTCCATATAAGCTTAAAAAAGTTGCTAGAATAATAGGTTTTACATCAGCATGCAATTTCCTGAAGGATATGAAAGTTGAAAATAAAATGTAAAACACTATTTAGTGACTTCAGTACTCAATGATTTGCCAGAAAAAAATATAAATTTTATGAGGAACAGGCCAAAAATGTGAGGCAAGCATCTGTACATTCTGCAAAAAAATCTGGACAGTTGAGAGGTATGCTTGTATCTTTGAATATTGTGATAGGTTACAATTGCCTTATTACCTGAACTGGATAAAGTGGATGTCAGAGAAGGAAGGAATTTCCTGCTGTAAGACTTCATGTGTTAAGAACATAAGTAATATTTTGCTGTAAATGTTAACTGTTGTGCTTTGATTCT
This sequence comes from Protopterus annectens, assembly GCF_019279795.1. Lineage (NCBI taxonomy): Eukaryota > Metazoa > Chordata > Ceratodontiformes > Protopteridae > Protopterus > Protopterus annectens. Next base: position 1,521,726,942 of record NC_056735.1, read on the forward strand.
GGCTTCTTACTGTTCACCTCTGCTGGGATTTTGCATGCCTTCTTTTTTTTTTTTTGGCATACTTGCAATAAAGCTGCAGTCATACTTAGCAAGCTTATTGCGAACATATATTAGTAGATCTCATTCATACTTTCTACCTGTATTGGTATTTTGTATTCTTAGTAGGCACCTGCACTGAAATTTTAATACAAACTTGTTCTATATTTACAGTTATACCATGGGTTATTACTGAAATAAATTACTCTGGGTAAGTTTAATGTGTTGGTTAGCAATCAGTATACAAAACTGTTAAGCTATGGGTTCTAAATGTTAGTATTTTTGTATTAAAGATAAGTAAAGCATATGACTAATTATCTTGGCTTAAATTCTTGCTTTCATCTGAGAACAGTTGTTATTATAATATGTGTGTGTGTGTGTGTGTGTGTGTGTGTGTGTGTGTGTGTGTGTGTGTGTGTGTGTGTGTGACTGTGGAGGTAGACTTAAATGATGGAAATGTTCTAAGGTGGGCAGTTTTGTCATTATTGGTTCATGCATTTTGTTTCATTGCCTGCTGGAAAAATGTTCAAACAATAAATTTAAATGAGCTCTTCTAACTTAAGTCTAACAAGTGTGCTGTACTCTACAAGGAATATAATTTAATAAAGTCAGGAAGGTGTATCAAAGAATGCATGCATGTTCTTGTTTTGTGTGCAAGGGGCCTGTAATTTGAAAACAGCCCAAAGGTAATCTTTATCCACCACTGGCCAGATGCATTTTCTTTGCATGTGGTGTGGGTTTCAATGCTGTTTCAATGAATGTAAGTTTCAAGGGCAGAGAAGTTTTAATGCCAAGTCTATTTTCATTGTGAGTGACACAGTATTACATTGTTTAGCAGATATCTATTAGTGTTTGTGCATTATGCTATAAAATGTAAAAGTAAAATCCAAACAATCGAGAAGTAAAGCAGTTTGCATACACACATTAGTGTTTATGCTAAATGGGGCAAAATAGCCAGGTAATGGGACATTGGAATGGCTGCAGGGGGACTCTAGTGCCATATTTTGGATGTCTGTTCTTCAGTTTGCATTTCAAAGCTAATACCCCACAATTCCATTGGAGTGGGCAGGGTTACATAATCATGTATGCAAATTTTACGTTAATCGGCATAAAGATTTGTACCTATTTTTCATGGGCCTTGTCCAGATTTTTGATGTTTCCAGGTTGTGAGGTATGATTTTACTAAAACAATAATGTATGTTAAGATAGACTTAAACAGATGAATCTTTAAAGTATGCTTCACAAAATAGTGAGAGAAAAACTGTAGATGAGGAACTAAAGAATGACTTAGGCTTAACTTTAAAAGACCAATGTCCTGGAATAAAATATAGAGGACCTATTTATTTAACCTAATAAAATAGAATTGTCAGAAAAGACAGATATATTAGTGTATTCTGAGGTTGTGGAATGAACTTTCTTTAGATAAATTTAAGAAGCAAACAAAATAGTGTGGCTGTCCAAAATATAAACCAGTAATACAAAAAAGGAGAGCCGCTGAGTAGTATGCAGTTACTGAAGATCTTCCAATTTAAACGAAAGTGACACCGCCAATGTTCATTAACGCTTTTATTAAACAAAAAACACATGCGTTTTCGTCCCTTACTGCAGGACTTCATCAGATAAAATAACATGAAAACTTTCACCTTTTTATATTGTAATTACAATCAATCAACCTATAAAATACTATCCCTTTACTTTAAATGAACCAACCAATTTCTTTTCTTTACCTCATTAATATTAAATTCAGCTGTAAAAATGTGACTTTATACGTAATTGTATTATAAAATGAACCAAACTCATTTATTGATCTTGATGTAAATAATTTTTTATATACTTAATATTTTTAAGGATTATACAATAAACTTTCCCAATGAATTAATATTAAGTATATAAAAAATTATTTGCATCAAGATCAATAAATGAGTTTGGTTCATTTTATAATACAATTACGTATAAAGTCACATTTGTACAGCTGAATTTAATATTAATGAGGTAAAGAAAAGAAATTGGTTGGTTCATTTAAAGTAAAGGGATAGTATTTTATAGGTTGATTGATTGTAATTACAATATAAAAAGGTGAAAGTTTTCATGTTATTTTATCTGATGAAGTCCTGCAGTAAGGGACGAAAACGCATGTGGTTTTTTGTTTAATAAAAGCGTTAATGAACATTGGCGGTGTCACTTTCGTTTAAATTGGAAGATCTTCAGTAACTGCATACTACTCAGCGGCTCTCCTTTTTTGTATTACTGGTTTATATTTTGGACAGCCACACTATTTTGTTTGGTTTGGTGATTGAGTGAAATTTAAGAAGCAGCTTGATTATTATATTGGGGATAACAAATATAAATATAATATGAAGGAGACTACTATATTAAAGGTCTGAAGGACCATTAGCAGCTTGGTAATAATGATTTAACTATGTATGTAACTATGCACCTGAGCTCTGTGGCAAAGAGGCATGAAGCCCTGGCTATTATCCTGGTGACTCAGGATGGATTAGTGCCCTAAGCATGAGAGCACTCATTGAGGAAGCATGGATGTAGGTAGCCAAAAAGAAGTTATGTACTTACCATAACGTTCCATGTGAGGGGTTCATCTCGTCTTTGTTCTTACACACGGGGTTCGGAGCCGATCCTCGGCTCCGAGTTGGCCGCATCGCAAAGCTCTGCATCTTAGACAAGCTTGAGACCAGACTATATCCCATAATCCTCCCTGCTATTCCTCAGATCTAGTTAGCGAGAAACCAGACCGCTAATCATCACCTTGGTGCAAGACGTACACATTCACACGATTATCCATGAACATCCTCTGACTATAATATGTAATGCCTATGGGCAGTGAACTATATCCTAATGAGGACAGAGACCAATGAACCCTAGAAAGGGGTAAGAAAATCCCGACCAGACTCTAGTCTTACCTGTTCTTCCATAACATGTGAGGGGGGGGAAGGGAGGGAATGTAAGAACAATGGCGAGATGAACACCTCACATGGAACGTTATGGTAAGTACATAACTTCTTTATGTGAAAGTGTTCAATCTTGCCATTTGTTCTTACACACGGGTAATGTCCCTAGTTCCGTCACCCTGGGTGACTCATGGAAGAATGTTCCTGAGCACAGTGGAATCAAAGGATGTCCTGTCCTTGGAGGCCCTGTCAACCTTATAATGAGTGAAAAATGTATGAGGTGTAGCCCAGGTAGCTGCTGTACAAATCGTGTCCAAAGGTAAGCGAGCTGCATGAGCCAAGGAAGTGGAAACGGACCTGGTAGAATGAGCCTTGGGCTTGAAAGGTAATGACTGATTCGAAATAGAGTACACAAATTCTATACAATCGGGAAGCCATTTAGATAAGGTACGTTTCATGATTGCCACACCCTTTTTGTTGTCTGCAAACGAAACAAACAGCTGATCTGACTTTCTGTGATCTTTAGTCCTGTCCAGGTAAAATCTTAGCTGCCTATGAACATTCAACTTGTGCAGCATATACTCCAACTTGTTTGTATGATTCTGGAAAAACGTGGGGAGCTCTATGGATTGGTTGATATTTAGGACAGAACATACCTTGGGGAGGAATGACTGGTTTGTGCGCAAGGAGACTCTATCTGGGTGGAAGATCAAGTACGGTGGCCTGACTGATAATGCTTGTAGCTCTGATACTCTTCGAGCTAAAGTGACAGCCACAAGAAATAGTGTCTTCCACGATAAGAACTTTAGAAGGCAGGATGAAGCCGGTTCGAAGGGAGGTAACATCAGTTGCGACAATAACAGGTTTAAATTCCATGGGAAAAAGGGCTCCCGAATGGGTGGACGAAGGTGGAAGGATTCTTTCATAAAAGCCTTGCAAAGCCTGTGAGACATAATAGAAGAGACCCCTCACCAATATGAAAGTTAGATATAGCCGCCAACTGTACTCTTAAGGTGGAAGTAAAGACTCCTTCGTGAAAGAGAATTGATAAGAATTCCAGAACTTTGTGTAGTGGAGCTACCAAGGGATCTATGTGTTGGCTTGATGCCCAACATACGAATTGTTTCCATTTGCTCCTGTAAAGCTTTCTGGTGGGGGCTTTATGAGAGGCAACCAGAATGTGTTGAACTGCCGGAGAAAGAAGATCTGACCTGGCTAGACAGGGAAGCGGAGCAGCCAAGCTGTCAGTTTGAGGGATTTAAGAGATGGGTGAGAAACTCCCGATGAATGAGTCAATAGATCTGGCACTGGGTCCAGAATCCATGGTTCCTCCGTTTGATGGGCTCGAAGAAAGGGGAACCATATCTGCCAAGGCCAGAATGGCGCTATGAGTATTATAATCCATTCCAGGTTCCTGGCTTTCTGTAGAAATTTGGGAATCAACGGGGTAAGAGGGAATGCATACAGGAGACCCGGGGGCCAATCGTGTACCAGTGCATCCCTGGGAACATCCCCCGGAGGGGGTAGAAGGGCAAAGTAGCTTCTGCATTTGGCATTCAATGGGGATACAAACAGATCGCAGCAAGGCTGGCCCCATCTGCGGAAGATCCTTTCCGCCACCTGTGGATTGAGGGACCACTCGTGAGGTAACAGGATGACTCTGCTCAACCTGTCCGCAATGACGTTGGATGACCCCGGGATGTGCGTTGCCACTAGAAAGCAACCCGTGGACTCTGCCCATTGCCAACTTCTCATGGCCTCTCTGCATAATGGGTAAGACCTGGTTTCCCCTTGCTTGTTTATGTACCAGACCACAGACATGTTGTCCGTCTGAACTGCCACTGTTCCCAGAGGTAAGAGAGCTTGGAAGTGTTGCAACACTAGGAACACCGCCCTCAACTCCAGAACATTTATGTGCAGGTTGTACTCCATTTTGGACCATTCCCCTTGGACTGTTCTTCCCTGAAAAAGTCCCCCCCACCCTATCAGAGAAGCGTTCATGGTTATTGTGGCCGTCAGGTTGGGTAAGACAAATGGGTGACCCATTGTGAGATCCTGACTGTTTACCCACCATGAAAGATCTCATTTGTAAGAGTTTGTTATTAGTATCTCGTGCGGTAAGGGTAGCTGCTGGAATGACTATTGCGCGAAAAGCAGCCATTGGAGGACCCTCATGTGCAATCTCCCCATGGGAACTGCGATCAGAGACGCTGCCATTAGTCCCAGAACTTTTAACACTAGCCTGGCCGGGGCTCTCCTGTTCTGAAGAAGAAGAAGAACCTGTTCTTTGAGGGCTGACGCCCTTAGTGGAGGAAGCTTTAACAGTGTTAACCGTGTATCTAGGTCTGCTCTGATGAATGAGATATGCTGTGAGGGCGATAAGGCAGATTTTTCAAAATTGATTGAAATTCCTAAGTGGGAACAAAGGTCAACTGTGTAGTCTCTGGCTTGTACAAGACGATGCTTGGTGGTGGCGGTGAGGAGCCAGTCGTCCAAATACGGAAACACTCAGAATCCTTGTCGTCTCAAGTGAGACGCCACTACTGCCATGCATTTGGTGAATACCCTGGGGGCTGAGGTGAGTCCAAAAGGCAGAGCTTGAAACTGAAAATGACTGGCTCCCAGCCGGAAGTGCAGGTGATCTCTGGATGGCCTGGCCATTTTGATGTGGTAGTACGCATCCTTGAGATCTATCGAGCACATCCAATCGTCCTTCTGTAAGAAGGGAAGGATTGACTGTAGCGTGACCATCCAGAACTTCTCCTTCCTTACGAAGGTGTTGAGATTGTTGAGATCCAAAATTGGTCTCAAAGTCCCCTGTCTTCTTTGGAACTAAAAAGAACCTTGAGTAAGTTCCGGATCCTCTTTGGTCCACTGGGACTGGCTGGATGACTCTTTTTTTCGAGCAGCTTTGAAATTTCTACAGCTGCTGGATCTCGCAGATGGGGTGGCACATCTGGAAATCTCTTTTGTTGAGGTGGGGCAGAAGTAAAGGGAATTATGTATCCTCTGGTTACTATGATTTTTACCCAAGAATCCGAAGTAAAATTTAGCCAGGCCTGTGGGTATAAAGCCAAGCATCCCCCGACCGCCTCCAGAGTAGGACAGTCGGGCCTCCATTCAGGAGTGCTGGAAGTGCTTCCCAGAGACTGTATCCCTGTCGCCCTGATTTTGCGGACCCCCTCTGCCGCCGAGGCAGCATGCTTCCATTTCTTCCCCCTCCTCTGCCTCTGGAGGGGGCATCACCCTGTGTGGCTTGGAAAGATCCCTGAGTCTTATGGAACCACATTTTTCCACCTCGTTGCCCTTTGTGGTATGGTCTAGTTGGAGCTGAAAAACGGACCCCAACAGCAGACAGGGTCTTCCCCTCTTGCTCACACCGAGTTAGAGTCTCCTTTATTTTGGGCCCAAAGAGTGTGGCACCATCAAAGGGGGTGTTGGCAAAGGAAGACTTGAAGGCTTCCGCAAAGGAGCACAGCCGCATCCAGGATTGTCTACGGAGAGCAATCGCTGAAGCTGCAGCTCTACTCGATCCTTCGGTCGCATATGAGATGAGCCTCATGGATGAGTTTGCTATTGAAGTAAGGGTGTTGAGTTGTGCTGTCACCTTATCTGAGACAGCAGCATCTGTGTTACCCTGGAGGGTATCTCCCAGTTCCTTAATGAGATCCCTCTGTAGACATGTAAAATGTGTCAAACAGTTTAGTGAACGCATGGAAAAAGTCGCTGAACTAAAAACACGCTTCCCATATCTGTCCATAATCCTAGAATCCTTATTAGGAGGATGAACAAAAGAGGAAGACTCAGACATTTCCTTCTTCGTGGCCGCCACCAGAACCATAGCGTCGACTGGAACTCCTTTAGTGAGATAGGCCTTATCTTGGGGAGCCATGATAAATTTGTTCGGTTTTCGGGGGACTGGTTCCACTGTGTCCGGTGTTTCCCACGCCCTTCGAGCAATCAAGTCCATCAATTCATCGAAGGGTGGGGTCACCCAGGAGGTAGAAGGTTGAGCCCCAAAAGCCTTCAGCAACACCGACTCGTCCTCAGTGGGGGCTAGGGACTGCCAATCACCCCTCTGTTTCAAGATCGCCAGGATGTCTGCAAATGACACATCCTCAGAGGGGGATCGTGGGGACCCCTCTGCCTCATCCAAATCGGTGTCAGACATTAGAGATTCCTGTGGGGAATCAATGTGCCTCCTCTTGCACAATCTCTTCCTCGGAACCTCATCAGAGGGGGCTTCTGGTGAGGCCTCCGAGGAACAGGGAGCACCCTCTGGGGCTGGCTGAGGCAATGGGGCTCTACGCTTAGGGTAAATTGTGGGAGCAGAAACAGAAAGTGGTCCTTTAGGGGAAGGAGAAGATGTCTCCAATGAAGTAGTTGTCTGTGCAGACAATACCTTCCTCATAAGGTCGAAAGCCCCCAAGCCCCCAAGCCCCGGGCTGAGGACTCCTCCAGTTCCGAAGAATGTGGAAGCATCCCCGACACCGGAACCGTGGGCTCCGACCCTGAGGACGGAGCCGAACCAATCTGTGCCGAGGCCCCGAGAGAGAGAGTCGGCACTGAAAAATCGGTACGACTCTCGGTCCCGGAACCAAGGAGAGATCGTCGGCTCCGCGACTCCCCTACGGGCTCCGAAGAAGTCGAAGTCAATGGTGCCGATCGTGCAATGGACGGGTTCAGCACCGATGGCTCTACTAGCATCGGTTCGTCCTCTCCTGGCTCCGAAGACTGGATGAGTCTCGAAGGGGGACCTGTTGGAGACATGGGGAGGCCTTCTAGTTTCGACACCAACTGGGATGAAACAGCAATCAGCTTGGATAGGGCCGTGTTTTCCATTAGTTTCTGCACAACATGATCCACATCAGTACTGGATAATGGTCTGGAAGTCCGGGTCGAAGGGGCCGATGATGGCACCGACCGAAGAATCGACGGTGGAGGCAGCTCCGACACCAGTTCCAAGACCTGGGGCTGGGTGAAAGATAACCGTTCGATGCTCGGCACCGAGGTCTGTGGAACCGGCGAACGAATCTTGGAAGATGAGCTTGGAGCCGATGACATGAGCTCCGACATCTTTGACGTCTTCGACCCCTTCGAAGACTTAGAAGCCTGGTCGGACTTCTCCAAGGCCTCCTGGAAGTCAGGTTTAAGTAAACCCCTGTCAATAAGCTTCCTGCACCTCTCTGTCATGACCCTCCCGCTAAAGGAATGATGATGGAGCAATCCTCTTGCAAATGGAGAGGGCCAAGGCAATAGACGCAGGAAGCGTGATTGTCAGTAATGGATATTTTCTGTCCACACTGACACCTCTTAAAGTCAAAAACACTAAAACAGTGATAAAATAGAATGGATAGAAAAAAACTAGCCAACAATAACTATATATAAAAATAATCAGTATACTACAAGCCTATAATAAACACACTAGTAGAACAAAGTCAGAGTTCTGACAGAAAACAAGTAGGCCGAAGCCCAAACCAAAACCTATGTATCTAATAAATATATATATATATATATATATATATCAAAAAACACACACACACTCTCTACACTATCTATCTAAGGTTAAAGTTAAAGTTTTTCCAAAAAAAATTGCTTATCTGAATCGATAAACTAAATTGCTCTCTGGCCGGAGCTCTCCTCGACCGATCTGTTGCAGTGGCAAACTAGATCTGAGGAATAGCAGGGAGGATTATGGGATATAGTCTGGTCTCGAGCTTCTCTAAGATGCAGAGCTTTGCGATGCGGCCGACTCGGAGCCGAGGATCGGCTCCGAACCCCGTGTGTAAGAACAAATGGCGAGATTGAATACTTTCACATCAGTGGTTCATCCATCTTGGTATAATGGAAGCATCCCAATCTGCTGCATGATTGGCTTCTAGTGAAAGCAGGTGTTTAAGCATATGATGTGACAATGTGAGAGATCTGTATTAGTCTGTGTGTTTGTGTCTGTGTGTGTGTTACAATAGCCACGTTTTGATGATACAGTGGAGCATGAGAACACTAATAGGATTATATTGTGAAAGCCTGCCAATGTCAGGTTACCACAGGGGTTAGCATGTACTCCATGGGCAAAAAGAATTAACATGTGCTCCAGTCATTTTTTTCTCCAGCACCACAGAATGTATTAGTGAGCAAATGCAGGGAACTGATAGTTATCAAGCAAAATGTATATAAGTAATTATGTGTAAACAACTGTTAGACTCTGGGGGCAAAGGGTGTGATGCACCTATATCAATGGCCATGAACAGTCATGTTGAGATACATGATACACTAAATGACCATATGTGTGAAACTAGAAATCCTAGAGGGGGCCCTGCATAGGGATGAAATACCAAATACTCCTGCCCAGGAGCTCCCAAACTAATGGTGAAGTTGCTCACAAGCCTGATTTACACTGCAGGAGGTGTGATCCTAGCAACTGGAGACTGGAATTTATGGTTTCACCTTATGAGGCCAAATTTGCAGGCTGACAACAGAAGAAAAAATATTTATAATTATAATTAATATATCTCTGAGGTACAAGCTCTAGAGACCTAAACCTTGTCACCACAATAAACAGGACATGCTGGAGGGATATACACACCAAAAAATGAATATAGAGTAAAGTATAGTGCAGTAATACCAGCAAGTAAAAGAAATGATAAACTGCACAATAACTTACAAGGCAGGACTTTAATCGAAAAAATAAAACAAAAAACAAAAGGGTCTGATGAAGCGACCTGTGAGTCGTGAAAGCGCTAACCCTCTTGTTTTTTGCTTTATTTTTTCGATTAAAGTTTCTGCCTTGTAAGTTATTGTGCAGTTTATCATTTCTTTTACTGGAGGGATAGATCCCTGTCCCAGAGACTTCCCGTACTCTGGAACAAGCTACCCATCTATGTCAAGCAAAGTTCTTCATTAGCACTCTTGAAGAAAAATCTTGATAAGTGGATGGGAAATAGGAACTACACCCCGGGAGCACTTCTGTGGCTCTTCTCAACAGGGGCAAAGGAAAATAACTTTCTTGGGTGGCCTAGCCAGGGAACCTGTTTGCTAGGCTTACTTAGGCCCTTGGGCTGATAGCCTAGTACCTACTTATGAACCTATGAACAACACCAGAACAACATTTGCTGGTACTGGTCAGTAAGACCATTTGACCTTGCTTTGCATTTTACATTTGGATCACAAAGTGCTCAACAGATCAAACAAAATGTTTAATTTTTTTATATAACTGTGCAGAAAGGTATGCTATAGTAAAAATGCATATTAAGGAATTCATTTTCTGTGGCAATCAAAATAAAAGTGTCTATAAAATAATGCATATTTAAAAAAATGGAAACATCCCTTTCTCCCTCACAAAATGTTTCTGGTCTATGCATTTACCATATTGAGCTTTTGGAGGGCTCTACTAAAACTATTACAACTTATGTAAGTAAGACATGCAACTGTAAAGTTTTAATATTATTGTAATAAGATATTATATTGTGATACCATAGTCCTCACTAGAAACACAGTTAACCCTGTAGTTCTGTTGCATGATAATGTGTGATGGCAAATTTACTATCCTCAGATATGCAGGGGTATATAATGCAGTGCACCACAGTACTCTGGTCATTCGGTCATTCAAGGCCAAGATCACTATACAGACAGAACAGCTTCAACAAACAGATTCTGTAAACCTCGTTACTAGTGGGTTATGGTGAGATCTCAGCACACCTGGCAGTCAGTGTTACTTTGATTCACTGAAGTAGTCTTAAATTATAATAAGTATCATGCCACAGGTGATACATGGTGTACCATGGTACCAATAACTGACACTTCTGAGAAATGCAAGGTCAAAAGGTCAACAGGAAATGGTTCTTTTTTTAAGGACTATCCCCAGCTTTAGTATGTTAGTATGTTATCTCTGAGATCAACATGAAGGGGAAGAGAAGACACACAGTTTCACCCTGAATTGTTTTAAGGACCTTGGCATCTCTCTCAATTTTAACAACTCCAGTCTGAACATAGGCAGAAAAGTGGATCTCTTGGGACACACTGCATTCTACTAGCCATGGATCTTATTGCTTAGGAAAATTATACAGTCTCTGGCAAAGTGTTCCCTGAATAAGTCTCAAAACAGCTTAGCATCTATGAGGGGATATCTGTGTATCCGGTAGAAGAGTCTTAGAGTTACAGGTACTGATGTACAAGGACCCTTTCCTGACTTTACACAAGAACAACATCACGGTGCTAATCTACCCTTCCTGCATGCCTAAGGTGGGCTCTGAGGTATCTATAAACCAGTCTGTTCAGTTGCTTGTCTTCTTTCCTGGTCCATAAAACAGAGCTGAGAAAATTCTTCATGTTTAGGGTGAACATGGGCAACTCTGTTATTTCCTAAACAGAACCAAAACAGGAGAAGTACAGATTAGCTTTTTATATGTTTTAGTATAACAAGGAAGAGAAACCAGTCTCTCAGCAGAACATTTCCAAATAGCTGACTTACTGCATATCTTTTATCTTCTCAGTCCATGGAAAATTCTACAGGGCAGGTAAGATCATTTTCAAGAAGGAGCACAGCCACCATTATAGCCTTCCTAACCCCCTCTGAAGGCCATCCTGAAAGCAATGACTTAGTCCTCGGTACACAGCTTTTCTAAGAACTACAGACTAGACATACCCTCCAGAAGCAGAACAAGCTTTGCAGGTGACGTATTGCAGGGCCTCCCATAACCTGCATCTACCTGGACATTAGTCAACCAACCACCAGACCGTAGCTCTGGGAATAATCCCAAGTGATTTTTACTACTACAGTCGTGTTCCATGTGAAGAATATAGTGCAGCTATATATGAAACTTACCATAGCAGTAGATGTTTGTATATGTAATATATGCCACCTGCCCTTCTGCCTTTCAGGTTTAGGCATCCTACAGCTGGTATGGTTCTCTATTTTCCTTGTATCTAGATGGCTTCTGGGAAGTCAGGATTTTTGGAAACTCCTTGCCCCTTTGGCAGGGAAACCCCCAGAAGTGAGTCATGGTATGAATTTCTCTTTCTTAGATGTAGACATTGGAATCAATCTAGAAAATCCTAGCTGTGGTAACTTGGGCAAAAAAAGAAACAAAGATGGTGAAAAAATATGTTACCTTTATACTAGGAATGTGCTATGGAAATGGGTATCAGTACAGCTGAGTATGGACGTTTTCTGTAGCAGTGGTCTCGGTGGTTATGGCTACTACAGCAGTGATCTTATCTGAACATTTACTATTCTGGCAAATTCCTTACACAATTTGTACATTGTGATCATGGCCTGTTCTGTGTTCTTTATTACGTTAAGGTTTCTAATGCTGTTTTTCCAATAGTCCTTATTTGATTCAATGCATTAAGGATTTCTATTGATGACTTTTTCTCATGGATAATGTTCAAATTCATTTTTTCAGACAGTAATTTACTACTGGAATTTAAAATACTGAAGAATACTATTCCTAGTAAGGCACTTAGATATTTATTTCTAATATTACTCTAAAGGACCACTATGATTAGAAATTAAAAAAAAACTGAAAAAAATACACATATTTGTTATTTTACTAGTAACTGCTGATCAGTCACTAAGTGTAACTGCTGCTGTTTTCAGAAATAAGAGGCAATATGCAGAAGCAGTTAAAGATGAAATGGAAGCAATATTGCCCAGATACTGGAATTTGAATCATTTAAATATTTACAGATAATCTCTATTGTGCATTTTTAAGTTTCTTCGTGTTTACATTTTTAATAGACTTGTTTTCTAGGGTATACAAACAGCCGGATAACATATAGTTGCTTGAGCAACAGCATGCCTCTCAACTGTACAGATTTTCCCAGAATATTTTTGCCTCATATTTTTGGCCTATTTTGCATAAATTGTGGTTTTCTGGTAAAGCTTTGGCAAATAATTGAGGACTGTAGTCAGAATATAATGACAGAAATTTGAATTTCAGACTTAATGCCTTTCAGAAAATGTATGTCAATGCAATGCCTGTTGTTCTATCAACTTTCCAAGTTTGTAAGAGCAATATTTAAAAACTGTCCCTATTCTTGGGCCTTTGTCTCCTCATTACGAGTGGCTTTGTCCTGATTTTATGCTCTAAGGGAGTGAGAGGTATGAGCAACAGTTGTCTGGGGCACAGAATGCTGTGGAACAGATTGCCAATTGCTGTTTTCTAAATGAAATCACTGCTAGATTATGATTTCTAAGTGTGTGCCAAATGTGATTCCTTTGTTGTGGTATATGGTGATTTCTTCCACCTTAATGTTTGTGTAATTTTGGAGTTTGTATACATATATATATATATATATATATATGTATATATACATATATATATATATATACATATACACACACACACACACACACACACACACACACACACACACACACACACACACACACGTATGTGTGTGTGTATGTTTGCGTGTGTGTTCAGTGAGTATGGGGTGTAGGGTGCCTTGCCTGCTGCAAACAAATGTCTGGAATTGAAAGTTTTGCCCTATGTTGGGTTTGTGTTTGCCAGCTTGTTTCTTCAGAGTATTAATGTTGAAGGTTTCATAATAGAATCCTTTTCAAGTTAGGTCCTATGCAAAATATCTAAAGTTATGTTTTTTGACAACGCTAAATTAGGAATTCTCATAAGGAAAAATGTCTGCAAATGTTTGTTGACCACCTGCCATACTGGTGTTTTTCAGTAGACACTTACTCGTCATTGATTTCTCATTTTCCTTCTTTATAGTGTTTTTTTCCTGAGAATATTCAGAATGGTAGTTCTTTTGATCAAATAAAACACATTCTTCATTTATCAAAGCAAACCATTGCAGATGATAACTCCATCCTTATATGTACTGACACAAGAATATTTTTCATTGTTTTATGTATTGAATGTTTTAATTACAGAATGCTTTCAAAAGCCCATTTTACATGTTGTCATTTCTATGTATTGACATGAAGTTGTTTGCAATTTTATTTGTGTTTACTGGCATTGTCATTACCTTATGTTTTCTGACAGTATTCATAAAGTGCATTTATTTCTGTTTTGGCTATGTTTCCTATATACTATCTCAACATTATATCAATTCTTCTTCTTCTTTCGGCTTTTTCTCGGTTAGGGGTCAGCACAGCAAATCACCTGTCAGCTCATGATTGGCAGTAGAGTTTTACAGTGTTGAATTGCCAGCCCAATGCCCAACCTTCCATGGAAGGCACACACACACACGCACTCACGCCTAGGGCCAATTTAGAGTGTCCAATCCACCTACAGCATGTCTTTGGGATGTTGGAAGAAATCGGAGCACCCAAAGGAAACCTACACGACTACAGTGAGGACATGCAGACTCCGCACAGAAGGCACCCCAGCCGAGGATCGAACCGGAGAACCTTTAGCTGTGAGGTGACAATGCTGACTGCTGCACCACCCTGGCTGCCCATCTCAACATTATATCAGTAATATGGAGAATGTTAGCATTTTAACAGTAGCTCTAAGTATCACATACTCATTAAGGTAACTGACATTGTGGAGTAAAGGACAGCCTTTCCGTAAAGGTAATAAAAAGGCAACTCTGTTAAGCAGTTCTATGACAGCTCTGAGACTTGTGCACCACTGTTACAGAATTTGGCTCCTCTGTTCAGATATCATTGACTGTAGCTAATACTCTGGGTAAACTGTCTACACTTTAAGCTACCTTTCCTTCATAATAAGTAAATATTACCTTGCTTGTATTATTTAATTCAACCTGTGTTATACCCACTGCAAACAGGCAAGGTAATGAGTCTAACAGGGAAAAGGTACAGCATGTATCTTAACCAAAAGGCAAAAAAATGTCAGATAAGAAGTACCGTTGATGGTAATGGAGAGGAGTGTGCCTTAATAATTACGAGTGGATTTAAGACCAATTATCTTAACTTTGTTGATCAGGTACTTACACTACACAATTTAATCCATTGTGGGGTAGAAAAGCAAAAGGATGCAAAATAGTTTTAAATGGGTTTAGACTGTTAGCTACTATCTATTCATCATGTGAGAAAAAAACAGCAAAACGACTTCCTGTAAAAAATACAGTACAGCCTGAATCTGTAATGCATGTATGCTAATTTTGTGTTTGTCTGACATATGTTTAATTCTGTTTTACTATTATTTTTGACTAGGCATTGCAAAACTTGAAGAAGGGGATGTGCTTGACTTAATAATTCCACGGGTCAATGCCAACATATCACTTTTTGGAGATGCCACCTTCTTTGGAGCCATAAAACTTCTGTGACAGTCTTTATGTCTGTCACTGTTATGTCGCTGTTATGGAAACAACTTACTTCTCTGAAAAAGTGCCAAACAAGTGAAACAAATAAAGCTGTTCTTTTGTAAAAAAAAATTCTGGAAACTGTGCTTTGGTTTGATGAATCTTGCCAAGAACAGAAAATATAGCAGACAGTGGTAAATAATGGTCATATTATTCACCACAATTTAGTTTATTTTAAGAATGTTGCAAGTAAGAAGAAAAAAACTTAATTCCAGTAAATCTACAAAGTTCAATAAATGGTGTACATGTGGTATATGTATCATAACCAGACACACTAAGTGATGTGTTTTGACATGATGTAAAGATGTCATGTGAGCAGGTTTCTTGAAATCCTAAAATCAGAGAGAGTCATAATAGGATTACAGTTCCCTCTGAAAATGCAGTCTTTTAATATATATACATTTATCAAATGTGAAAAATGTATGATATACATTTTCATTAACACTGTTTATTAATTCAAATTGTAATCTTTTGTAACTGCTTTCATTTTTGAAACAAAAGCAGAGTTAAAGATGAAACAGAGTCTGTGTTCTTCAGACACTGGCTGCAGAATCCATTAAGCAATTGCAAAAGTTAGAAATTGCACATTTTCAAGTATATTTGTACTGACATCCCATTATGCAATGTTTTAGGTGTAAATTTCTTTTAGTAGTCCTTTTTCCAGATTATGTCTTATATTCATTCCTTAGTAAAAATGTTCGCAAACGTTTGTTGGCCAGTTATATAAAGGTAGTTTCTTAGCTGAAACGTATTCTTATATATTTTTATTTTTCCTTGAGGTTGTTTATTCTGTTCATTCTGCAGAATATTTAGAGTGGGACTTCTGACGACCAAATAAAACACATTCTTCTGCTAGCAAAGCAAGTAAGGTGGTTATAACACTGTTTGCATGTGCAGTTTTTCATATTTTTTATTTATTGATTGTACTAGTTACAGTATGCTTTCAAATACTTTTTGTAAAGTTTGTCATTTTTTATGCATACACATGGAGTTGTGTAATATTTTATTTGCATTTATTGGTCTCATTAATTACTTTATTCTTAAAGAACATTTATGTATATTTGGCTATATTTTTAATATGGCTATTTTTATAATTATCTCTATTAGCTGATATAATTGTAATCAATATTTCTGAAGTTGTTTAAATATTCATCTCCTTGCCAGACTACCTTATTAAATGGCGACCGATTTTACCGCTGTCATTATATCTTGGAACTCATCCAATACAGGATAAATACTGAGAAATATTTTCTGGTTAGAATACTTTGTACACATGTGTATACTGCACATAAACAAGGCTGACTGGTGTGCTGGTAAGAAAACAACATGATATATATGAGAAGCATGAAGAACAGAAGCTCCTAATCTAATCCAGGTGGTGCTTATGAATAAATCATATTTAATATACAGAGGGAGATAAACAGAGTCTTGCTTTAGCCCTCACTTGGCTTGAGGTATCTATATCTAAATAAAACATCCTCTTAACACACACTTCCTTACAATTTTGCACTCTAGATATGGCTATGAACATTAACAATATGAAGTGCATCTGACTGGTATTAAAATCTTCTAAAGATGAATTATGGCCATTGATAGACATGAGAAGAAACTAATGTATGTGATTAATTGGCTCTATCCTACTCCATTGTATTTTATTATAAAATATCACTATAATTAAAAACTGGAATAAAACTGAAAAGTGTAGACATTTTTATCTTTTCTAGAGACTATATGCAGTACCACCACTATGATCAGAAACTGAAATAAAACCAAAAAGCATAGGTATGATATATCCTGGCTAGATGTTCTATGCAAAACTAGTGTCCCTACCACAGTACAAGTAGCTATTACTACAGTTTATTTTTACTAACAACCCGATAGAGTTGGCATACAGATATGCTTTTACGTTTTGGCTGCGCCATCTCTTTCCCACAGTATGCTGCATGTCCCATAACTATGAGTTTACAATAACCAACTTTCAAGCTAAGGATCTTTTTTACATTTATTTAAATTGCATTAGTCAGATTTGTTGTTTACTTATAGTATCCTTAACTGTAATTTTCTCAAGGTACACTCTGTAGCTTGTACTCCTTGATATGTTTTAATCAGGTTGCTATGAGCATTTTCTTCTTCTTCTTCTTCATCTACAAACCATGTGTAAAGCTAGGAATAAGTTAGCTGGAGTGACTCACTACTCAATCATTTCAGTCAGTGGTATCAGGTTTCATACTATTTTAGCCGCAGCTGTTCCCTGACAAAAAAGCCATAACTAGGGCAAAGAGGCATCTGCACACCTGGAACAAACTGTTAGGAAGCATTATCTGCAAGTGCTGAGGGTGTGCAGGTGCAGTATTAGCATTGATTTATGAAGCTGCAAGGCTATTGTGGCTGAATGCAGATACTGTATTCATGGTTACTGAGTGCTCAGTGTGTGACAGTAAATGGAACTAGCCTCTTTTTACAATTGTAGTAAGTTTTTTTTTTTTTTTGGTCCTCAGCTTTGCACTGCATTATAAAAGAGAAACAAATCCCCAAAGTCTCAATAGATTAATAGCCTTAGTAAGTGAGAAAAGGGAGCCATAAAAGACAGTATGCAGTAAAAATGATGTGAATCCCCAGAGGCTCAATGGGTTTATGACACCAGTGAGATGGAAAGAATGAAGGGATACAAACATCTTATAGGTTCATAGGTAATTACGAGGCTGTTGATCTGTGAGGACCTAAAGAAGCCTAACCTTATATTCCCATGGTAATTTTTTGACCCTTGTGTATTGTATATGGATAACCTAGAGGCAGGCAGAACAAGGATATGTTGGGACATTTACTTCTTGCCCCTATCCAAGACATGGGTGTTAAACTAGGTGTGAATTTGTGGTTTTCCATCCATTTCCAAATTCCATTAACAGTGAAAGAAATACTTTGCTTTATGTGGAGTGGAAGATGGTTCCATAGAAGCGGTATCTTCTTTGATACATACCTATCCCTCCAACATGTCCTATTTATGTTGCAAAAGAGATTGAGATCCTTGAGCAGGTGTTCATGCTACCATTGAGCAAGTGAATGTGTAATAACTCTGATACTGAGGCTGTGTATGCAAGGCATAGGTCATCTCTTAGCAGCCCCTATGATACCAAGAAGAGAGGCAAGACTTTAAGATGGTTTGCACAGTTTTAATGATTTAGTCCATTGATTTTTTTAATGAGAAAGCATTGCAGTCTTTTCAGTTATAACAAGTATTTGAACATGCACGTACTGAAAAGGTAATTATTCTCAATGATCAGCCTAATGAGAACCAAGTACATGGAATGATTACAACTACCTTTGTATACAAGCTGTGTGATGAAAAAGGACTTTTTTAAAATAGTTGATACATGGTGATCCAAGGACAGATCATAGTCTGCAAAGGTTCCCTGATCCCTGAATACAGGATCAACTTCTGGGGCGGGATGGTGGTGGTTGTCAATATTAAAGTTACAATGGAAGTAGCCATGCTTGTTGAGGGATATTATTATACATTTATGGGTGTTTAGCTTTATTCCATGTTTTTGATACCAGCTTTTTGTTTGGAAAGGCCTTTTTGCAGGATCTTGCTTTCTTTGACATTTATTTTTATCTTTGAGAAGTAAATGCCAAAGAAGAGTAGCCCAAAGACTGAACCCTGGGGTACACCACTTCTTACAGGTCTTTTGGGAGATGTAGAACCACCCACCCTAATTTTCTGGGTTGTATTTATGAGATATTTAGTTATCCAAAGACTTACATAGGGATTTACAGTTAGCTATGAGAGTTTATCTACAATATCCGAGAGTGTGACGGTGTTGAATGCCTTTGTGAGGTCTAGATATGTGGTGTGTAGTGATTTCTCTTATCCATTTCTTCAGTAACTTTCTCTAAGAAGCTGACCAGATTAAGGAGGTATGATCTGCCCTTAATGAAGCCAAACTGGCTTGTATGTCCTTTTTTATTAATTCCAAAATGCTCCTTTTCCTAGCTTTCCAGATGAGGCTGGTCAGGCTTATGGCTCTGTTATTACCCAAGTCAACTGACACCCCACCTTTTTTCAAGGAGGTGAATGCTGCTGTCTTCTATTTATCTTGCATAAAGCCTGTTTGGAGGCTGCTATTATATTTTTTTGCAACAAAGAAAGTTGTTGTAATCACTTTGCATATGAATGCCAAGTTAGTGTTTGGCTGACATGAACATCTAACTGATATAATGTTATTGCTCAGTAAATAGTACATATAATGCACAATTTAAAGGAAGCCTATTTCTTTATTAAAACTATGTGCAGTTCTGAGAGAGGATCTGTCTTAACTATCTGATGTAATAAATGTTCACTAAATTCTCACTAAAAGTGTGACAGTAAACTCATTATTCTGATATAAAACTAAAAGTATATAGATGTTCTTTGACACAGTTTGATAAACTGTTATGTGTATACAGGTAGCTTGAAAGAAAGAAATGTGTGTGTGTGTGTGTGTGTGTGTGTGTGTGTGTGTGTGTGTGTGTGTGTGTGTGTGTGTGCACAAAATTGTGAATGACATGGGTGGTGCACAGATTGTAAGTGCTGAAAAAGGAAGGCAACAACTTTAATTTTGTTCTTATCATTGTGAGAGATCAGGAGGATGTTGGAGTTTGAAAGCAAATGGGGGAACAATGGCACTTCCAGTATGTGTTTCAAAACGTGAAGGAAAAAAAGGCTGGAGAAGAACATTGGTATGGGAATAGAGAAAGCTTGAAATTCTTGGAAAGGAGGTAGATACATAAGAGGTATCATGTGTTTACAGAGGAAACCAGAGGGAAGCTCCATATATGTAATTTACTGGAATCAGTCCACAAAAGTATAACATGATTGCAGCTGCACAAATATAATTTCTTCTAGAAAAATCCTACTGCATCTGCCAGAGTGAAATTGCTTAGCTTTAGATTGCAGAAAACCAATACATTGTGTTGGATCTGCACTATGGCTGTGCTACATAAAAATAATTGACTTTATCCTGAGTCTTTAGGATCCGCCTTTAATTTTCAGACTTAAGTCGACAATATGCCACTTAATATTTTGTTGCTGCTGTGCTGTCACACACTTTCTAGGGGATGGTGATAATTATTCATATTTAGTTATTTTGGTAATGCTAATTCTAAAAATGGTTTCTCTGCTATTACTCAAGAATGCAGATTTTATTGTAAAACTGATTGACATGTTTTGTAGTGTTTGAAAAATTGTTTTCAAATTTTACTTATTTTGTTGTGAGTTGGCCGAAGATAAGAATGGGCCAAAGTGGTCAGGCAACCTAAATAAATAACAAGTAAATATACCACAGGTATTATGTCTCATTTTGTTAGACACTTGGATTCAAGGCAGTCAATTTCAGCTAAGAAATCCATTTCACACAGATTAATTAATCCAGTAAACGAAACAAGTGAGACAATGTGATTTGGCTCATATTACACAAGGTCTGAAAATCATCAGTGTATATCTGATTCTGAAAGGCAAAAACACGAGGCAACCAATGACACATGACAGGTGGTGCTTTATGGAAAAGACATACACTTTTTTTGGAAGACACCTTTTGACCCCCCATAATGTGCTGACCACCTAACTGGTCGCTGTGAATCTGTGTTTATGTTTCCTACTGGGTGAGAGGAGATTATGGTGTAGCTGTAATCCAAACAGCCATCAGGATTTTTTGTTTTTGTTATATCCTGGCATCTTCTGCATACCTTGTAAGTGTTGGGAGAGAGGCATGAAAAGAGTTCAGCATGGAGCCTCCATGTGCTTCAGTGAATTATGTGGTCCCTCAGGTAGCACTGTCCTTCCTATCTGAACAGACAGCCCACACTGCATCCCACATTTGCAGAGAGATTCTTCATCAGGGGATGCACCCTAAGACATACCCCTTCAATCTTTCCATGTGACAGGGGAGCAGGCTACACCGATTCACTCCTCTTCCTCCCCCCCACAGCAGGGCCCACCAGTACCCAAGTCACTGCCACCATTCTGGTAAGACAGATCGTAGTTAGGGGTAACATCCCTCTATGCCCTGCAGCCAGAGAGACATGACAGTTGGTATTTTATTCATCACTGCTCTGAGGAGGAAGTCTAAGACAAGGAGTATAAAGGGGTTGTGCAAAGGGAGAAAATAATTTTAAATTGAGTTTGTAAATTTGTTTTCAGTTTTAACAAATAAAAAAATACTCAGATTCTACTTACACATAAACTAGAATGAGTAAGATACTGTAAATGTGGTTCATGTTTATGTATAATGCCCTTATTATTTCTTACACAGCTTACCAGCATTATGCAGTAACAGCCAAATACATCGTTTTATATTTTAACAGGGCTGCATGACCATTTTCATGGTATAGATGCAAAAGTATTTTCTTCCATCTGACATGGACTTGAGAACTACACAGGACTATAAGAAATTCACTACCAGAATTCTTTAGCTACACTGTATCTTTTTAGCATTTGCTAAACTTGGAACACAAACCATCATACAGTAGACTTTGTGCAAATGTTCAACAGTTATGGTAACATTTTATTTCAGGCTTACATAACCTGCTTAAGCCAGCTTGTTTATGTCTAGCAGCTGGCTAGCCATATTGAAAACTTTCAACCAGTCAAGGAGCACAGTTTGTGTCTAGTGTCCCTTTAGTATTAATTAGTATAGAGTTTGTTGAGTATATTAGATCAGTGAGCATACCATGGTTGCTACTAAAACCATGTTATGTATCAGATAAACAGAGCGTGGAAGGAGGTGTCTCCTTACTTGCTTATATTGATACCATTTTTTCTTAGTATCTTGACTAATAAGCTTAGGAGATATGTGATCTATGATTAGTGATGTCATTCTGGATTGAGATATTGTAGCTAAAGTTCCAGGGTTTATGTACTATATTGGGGTAGTGACCTTTAGCACCAGTGTGTAATATCAGAAGTCGAACATATTGCATTTGGGAAGCAGAGGGGATTGTCTTGATCTGTAATATCATACTTTATTTATTTCACTTTTCTGAAAGGATTTTTGCAAATGTGAGTAGATTTATTAACTGTAATTAACAAAAAAAAAAACCATAGACAATGTTTATAAAATATCTGTCCATTTCCAAGAATGTGTATGTGATCCAAGAAATTTTGGAAATCACTTATTCAATCAAATTATGCCAAAATAAATGACCGTGTGAAAGTTATCTGATTTTTGACATTTTGCTGAAAATAGTTGAGAACCCATGTCAGATTGCTGTGCACTGCTCTAGGGACCATTCTCCATTCTGCAATGTCATGTGACCATGAACTTGTTATATTTAAATTCAGGGTGTGTGAGGTGCTGGCAAAAAAACACAGGTTCTGAGCAATCAATTACTTTCTAGGATCACAGGAACATAAGACAAAAACTAGTCAAGTGATCATGCGAACCATAAGATGCCTAGCCTGTATCCACCTTTAAGAAGACACACATCAAGTTCTTACCTCCCTTTTTAAGAAATGAATAGTGCTCACCTTCCAAGTAGAGCAGAGTCATACATGATAACCCTGGCATAAATGTATGTATTGGGTAATTTTTAGTCTTGTAGGATGTTAAGGACCATGTTGTAGGGCTTCACAGCACAAGTATAAGAATAAGAAGCATCACCCCCCCACCATCTCTTGACAGAGTAGATATCATGATCTTTGACATTTTAAATGGTGACACATTACTTTTCCTTTTATAGTATAAACTTTCCTAAATTGGTTTACTGATGTTTGGTTGCCTTACCAGATTTTGATAGATGATTTTTGAAAGCTCAGTTTCAAAAAGGATAAATTGAGAAACAGAAAAAAAAGAACAGAAAAATATCATTTTGTTTTTGCAGGAGGACAACCCCCCCCACCACCACCACCATGTGACAGGCTTACTTCTGCATACTCACTAAATTATATATCCCATCTCCGAGATCACACAACTGAGAAGAATAAGGCAAAACCCCCATGAAACTCACCGCCAAATCGCACAATTCAACATGCGGTTAAATAATCCATGACTTTCATCTTTCACACTAAAGACTGATGATCAAAAAAAGCTAGAATGAAGTAAGTGTATGCCTTTGACATCATCATTGTGAGCTGGTTTAAATTTCAAAAGCTAGAATGAAGTAAGAGTTTACCTTTGACATCATCATTGTGAGCTGGTTTAAACTTAATTGTGGGGCAATAGTTCAGAGGCTATAACTGAGTTTCTAAAATATAAGACTGCTGAATTTTCTAATGAGTGAACAGGACATAGAGTTAATTTGCTAGCTACTGTATATGGGGTATATTTAGTAAACACAATTCAATGTCTTAACAACTTTTATTGTTTGAAAACTTAGCAGGATCTTTCTAGAGTGGCTGCCAGCTTAAGTGGCAAGTATATTATAAGCTATGAGATTATTCTTTTATTTTCTTCCTTTTCTGATTATATTTCTATAAATGTTCTTATCCTGTGGCATATGTTAATAGAAGATAACATAGGCTAGTAGTAGTCCAATGGCTTTATTCCTGACCTTAATGGCTTTCTTTAGTATTCTGAAAATCTGTTATAACAAGCAGGACGTACAGATTTAGTTTTTATAGAGAAGTGACTCATTTTGTTATGTATTCAAGAAATTCCACATAATCAGCTGTTAGGGGATCGGTGGTTGTGTCACCTTGGTTTTAGCATTTCATTCAAGGCCATCAATGGAGTAAAATGAATAAGCGTGCAGAAAGGGGTCTTAAGTCAGATGGCTATTCATAATATTACAAATCTATCATATAAAGACTATAAAAATACAAAGATAATTCTAATACAAAGGTTATAGCAGACAAAAAATGGGGAAGCAGATGCTGAAGTGGACAGACAGTGTTACTGAAGTAAAGAGTATGAATTTATTAAAACTTAAGAAGCAGTTACTGACAGACTGGACTGGTATGCTAAAACTGTTGAGGTCGCAGACAGATCGATTCAACTAAATGAATAAATTGCAACAATCAGGTGGTGGTTTTTGCTGCTGAAGTTATTACATTAAGTGGTGAGCTGTTCAAAGTAAAGCAAAAATGATGTGAAAAACCTTTAGCATCACCACTGATAATGGAACGAAAACAAAGTAATGTAGCTTCAGCTGTAAACCTGGTTAATCAGGTAGATAATAATAGATATTTGACACACTATGACATGTTGCAAGCACAGTTATACACTGAGAGAGCAAATGAATTGCTGAAACTATGTATTTGAAAGCATTATGGGAATATGGGTTGTTGAACCTAGATGAGCGAAAATAACTTCCAGATGTAGCATTTGGACACCTAAGCACACTGACTGCTTCTGAATACCTCATGGACAGTTTGAGGATATCTCGTTGTAAGGATTCAGCAGTACTAGATATGATGGGCCTTTTTGTTTAAATATTTAACTCAATATCATATTTATTAGTCAGCATCTCTCTCACCTCTGGAATTGAAATAAAGCACTGAGATATACTATCTTCAGAAAAAATCTGTCAGGAAATAGGATTAATGGTAAGAAATATTTCCCATCCAAATTTTTTTAACTGCAACACTTGTAGAGTGCTATACATTATAGGATGTGATTGTGAACCTATTGAATGGTACATCGGACAGACTAAAAGAGTCGTGAAGAAGCGAATAATGGAGCATTTGGGAAACATTAGAAATGGTAGGTTAGAGAGTCTGGTTGCCCTACATTTTCATTCTATACATGCTGGTTTAACAAATAGTTTCTTTTTTAGTGTTTTGGCCAAACCATACTCCTCACAGGGGGTAGATTTTGTGCAGGTTTTGTTGAAAATGGAGACCAAATACATTATTAATTATAAAATCCTTTGGCCCAATGGTTTGAATTTAGAGTTGGATTTAAATGTGTAGAACACCAAATGTGTGTTTTTATTGTGTTGGTTTAACCATTGCAATTAAATAGGTAAAAATGATGAACGTACTAAAGTCAATTTTCAAACTGCATATGCATTTTTTAACTGATGGTGGGGAAGTTTTATAAGATAAAATATTTAAATGTATCACAATGTGTTAAAAGTAGATTGCACTTGATGGTGGGCTAAATATGTGTTAACAAATATGTGTTAACAAATTGTGTGCAATTGGATAACTAATGTTATTATATAATTATTGGATAATTAATGTTATTATATAATTAATGCTGTCTGAAAGATGTGATTGTTCCCTGGAAGGCATACAGCCGATGTACTAGGAAGTATCAGTAATATTTGGATAGCTGTGGACTGTGTCTCTACTGTGTGTTTTTATTTGAACTTGTGTCTGTCTTTTGGCAGTTTGAGTTTTTTCTTCTTCAAAATGGACCTGGCTAATTGGATGGGAGTTCATAAAATCCACCTGGGATTGACTGGTGTAGTCCTCTCTGAGAAGAAAAGTTCAGTATATGGGGGAATTGGCAAGGTAATGGTCACAATAATCAATATCCTTGAATGTTCTATGGTTTCTGTCAAAATCAATACAGAGAGGGAATTAGATGTAGATGAAAATAGAAGAAAATTGTTTGAAGAGTCTTTTACTGATATTCACAGTCAAATTATGAAGCATGTAACCTGTTCTTAAACTGAAATCTAGAATGCACATTTCACAAAACATTGTAGCACTACAGGACAACATGTTAAAATACACAGAAAAAGAGGAATGTAAATGTCTGCCTAATGACATGCAGATCAGGATTGGGGAAACCAGGTCACATTTCATAGCTGTTAGATGCAAAGTGGTTCAGGTACATCCCCCTAAGTATAAAGGCAAAAATGCGCTGAAAGTCAGCATTGCAAGAGCTAACATGCTAGGAGCAACAGTGGTTATTATTCAGCAACATTTATTTATTATTGTTAATGGCCCACTTTTGTTGTATGTGCCAGCAAAGAATTGCCAAAGAGTTGCATCGTACCAGCTGACTGACAGACCTGCAGTTACTGGAAAACTTTTGGAGCAGAGGTATTATAAAGGCATTGGCTGTGCTGTGTACACCTCAAATGGGAACTGGAAAAATGCATATACTTCTCATATCAATGGATAACAAGTTATGTGGAGGTCAAGATCCCACCTTTTCACATTCACAGACTTTCCAGAGACAAACTGGCACCACATTAAGAATCTTGTATGTTATCTTACAGGTTATATTACAGGCATTGGCCTGCAGAAGACTTAAGATGTTACACAATAAATTGCTCTCACATGTGATAAAGTACATTTACTTTTCCAACATGGTGGTTATCACAGAGAATTGAGGCTTTGAGCTGTTGATAAGCTACTTCATGTAGTTAAGGGTACAGAATTTGATTCATTCTATCTCTATTTGCCTACTCTGTGACTCTGAACTTGTCACTTAACCAGACATTGCCTCAGGACTTCCTCTAAAAAGTAGGGTTCCCACCTTTTCAAATGCTCAGTGTGG
This sequence comes from Protopterus annectens, assembly GCF_019279795.1. NCBI lineage: Eukaryota > Metazoa > Chordata > Ceratodontiformes > Protopteridae > Protopterus > Protopterus annectens. The sequence continues at coordinate 1,521,753,598 of NC_056735.1, forward strand.
GACATTTTTTGTAGATAGGTGAGATTTTGCAGGACAAAAGATACCCACAATCAATGCAAAGGACAAAAGTTCATTTTTTTACTAAAATAAAAGCTTATTCTTGTAGCATTTGAGTTGCTTATGCTATTTCCTATAACATTTAGATGTTTCAGCTACAAAATATCTGTTTTATGCAACTGTTAAGGAAAACTTATGAAGTATGTTTTTTCCTAAAATCTCAGCCATTTGACATTTTTTAGTTTTTTTTTTTCAGGACACAACCACCCAAAGAGGGACTGTTCCTTGTAAAGAGGGGCAGGTGGTAACCTTATAAAGTGAAAGAGATGTGTCCAGTGGGCTTACTTGATCAACAAACATATAAAATAATTAAAAAAGAAAAAGAAAAACACCAACATAGGTTCATAGGCAGGTACTAGGCTATCAGCCCAAGGGCCTAAGTAAGCCTAGCTAACAAGGTTCCCTGGCTTACGCCACCCAAGAAAGGTATTTTCCTGTGCCCCTGTCGAGCAGAGCCACAGAAGTGATCCCCGGGGTGTATTTCCTATTTCCCATCCACTCATCAAGATTCTTCTTGAAGAGTGATAATGAGGAACTTTGCTTGACATAGATGGGTAGCTTGTTCCAGAGTATGGGAAGTCTCTGGGACAGGAATCTATCCCTCCAGCATGTCCTGTTTATTGTGGTGACAAGGTTTAGGTCTTTAGAGTGTGTAGCTCGGAGGGATTGGGATTTCTTTAGGGGTAGCATGTTTAACAGCTCTGGGACATGTATGACTTTTATGACATTACTGCATCTCCAAAGTGCTGGCAGGTATTCATTGCGCCCATGTAGCTATAAATGCCCCGACTGGTATCCATAGTTAGTGTTGCATCAACAGGAAGGGCTGGTGTTTAGTTGGGACCTTATCTTTGTTATTTTGCTTAGTAGCAGGGGGTGACTGCTGCTTTTGAATGCTCTGATTATATTTATTGCTATAACTTCTGTAGCATGTTTCTTTTCCACTAAGTTGAATATTTTATTTGTGACTGTATACAATCTTGTAAAAGTATTATGGCCACTCCAAAAGTCATATTATGGGTCAATTAGCAAGCTGTATTTTTAACCATTCAGATAGTTTGTTGTAGATTATTCTTTTATAAACCTTGGTGGGAGGACAGAAGATTGAGATGGTGTGTTTCTTGGTTGGGGGGGGGGGCTGAAGATAACACTTTTCTGAGTATGAGAATGATGAAGAAGTGCCTGGGTATAGCACCCATGTTATTGTTCGTTAAATATGTGTGCTGGTATTTTGGATAGGGAATGAACAGTTAACCACAGGTAAACCAGCTGAATACTTTTGGAGGTTTTATTTGGTTTCCATTTTTTTAAAATTTTGCATACATTTTTTCCTGTTATTTTCCTGAAACAGAATGGTGGGCTGGAAGGGGTGAGGATGATTTAGTTTTGTGTTCTGGTACAAGAATTTAGAAATAGTGTCTACAAGAAGGTGATGTGCTTGAGGAGTTCTAGGCTAAGAAAAAGTTGCTGATTATTACCTTGAATTGCTGGATTGTATTAGGTCTTGCTGTTATTAAATTAGGTGATCATTTTGATAACTTTCTAGAACTTTTTTGGGGATTAGAAAATTGCTGCTAATTTGATTTTAGTTGATGTGACGTTTGCTTCTTTAATATCTGTTTTGTAGACTTTTCTTAATTGTGCAGATTCTCTCAGATGACAGGGGATTTTAGTGGATTTCTGTAACTGCCATGGTTTATTTCTGATTTGTATAAGCTTTTTCACAATGGGGTGATCTACGGGCAATGTTTTCTTTTGTACTCTCTAGTAGTTAAAGGCAAGTGTTGGCTGAGAATAAATGAAGTAAATGAATTAAAACTGTCTAAAGAAATTGAGGAAGGATATGTTTGGAAGTACACTGAGGACACGTTAGAATTTTTGTGGTCTCTAATGACAACTTATTTTTGTTCAGAAATTGCTCTACAAGTAGTGATGAAGGGCACTAGTTTTTGGTATTTTAAAGCAAAGTTTTATGTTTTTGGGATATGGTCACTGACAGAGTTAGGCAGAGTATGAGTACTGAAAATTCAGTGGTGGACATTAAATGTTAGACAGCCAAGCAATGTGTTATGTCCAAAAGTGTTATTTGGATTTTTTTTAAAACAAGAATCCAAAAAACAAAATGCAAAACAAAAATATCAAGAGCTTAGGAATAAAGCTAAGAAACTAGTAAAACTTGACAAAATTAATTACTACTCCAACCTTCAAATCAAGCACCAAAATCACCCTCAAAAATTCTGGGCAGCCATTAACAAATTACTACTTCCATGCAAAACAGGTACTCCCTCTGCTACCCTAGATAACAACACAGACAGCATAGCCACTCAATTTAACAGATTCTTTACTGAGACAATACTGACCCTAGCCAACCAACAGAAAAATCAACACACACCCCCATCCTCTGAACCCCCCACTACTTAAACAAAAATAGGTCCTTCCAATTCTAGCCTGTTTCTATAGATAGGATAAAAAATTACCTCAAAAAACTAAAGCCCACTACTCTGGCTGCTGACAAACTACCAGGGGAATTTCTAAAAACTGCTGCCAATGCAGTGGCCTACCCTATAGCCATACTCATTAAAAGATCCCTCTCAGAAGCTATTGTCCCCAATATTTGGAAAATATCTCACATAATCCCGCTGCATAAAGGAGGTAACTCCACAGAACTCACAAACTACCGACCTATAGCAATTCTATCTCCACTAGCAAAAAGCCTTGAAAAATGCGTACAATTCCAAATGATAGACTACTTGCACACACACAAACTCCTGTCAAACACTCAGCATGGCTTCTGACCCTTCCATAGTACCACCACCGCCCTCTTGTCCTTCTCCAATGCATCAAACTCTCATAGAAACAAAGGACACTTTCTTTCTGTCACCTTTCTAGACCTCTCAAAGGCCTTTGACATGGTTAGACAAGACATTCTTATCAAAGATCTATCCGAATTACCAGTCTCTCAACCCACGATAGCCTGGTTCCAAAGCTATCTAGCCAGCCATCAACAAGCAGTTCTGTGGAAGCAGGAACGCTCCCCCCCCTACTTCCAGTCATTTTTGGTGTTCTCCAGGGTTCCATCTTAGGCCCACTGCTGTTCACCCTCTATGCCAATAAACTCCATTCTTCCACTGCCAAGGCACCTGTCATCCAATACGGAGATGACTCATCGTTAATTTTTGCAGCTTCCTCAGTACAGGAACTTCACACAGTAACTCATGAATCCTTCCTCTCTACTGAATCATGGCTATCCAATATTAAACTTATTCTACACCCCACTAAAACCAAACTTCTTCTCTTTAAACTGACTAGAACCACATCATCAACTACCTCCTTTAATATCATGTCCAGTAACAAAACTATTATCTCTCCCACAGACCACACCAAACTCCTGGGCATAGAAATTGATAAGAATCTAAAATTTGATATTCACATTTCCCAGACCATCAAGAAAGTCCATAAAAAGCTTGGTACCCTCTACAGAAATAGACAATTCCTTATCCAACAAACAAAAGCTACAATACCCCAAACACACCTTATTTCTACCCTCCTCTATGCCTCACCCATTTTTATCAACCTGAGAAAAACAGACCTAGCTAAGCTTGACTCCTGCTACAACAAATTTGCTTGATTCGCCTCAGACTACCCATTTAAATCTCACCACTGCTCTTCCTTGAAGCAGCTCAACTGGCTGGAACTTCCATAACTCCTGCATTATAAGCAACTCCCTCTGGCCCATAAAATTCTGTATGAACCAGAAAAAAAAACCTGCTTTACAAAACCTGCATCACCTCAGCACCAATAACAGGACTCTTCGCTCCAGCAACAAGGTTACTCTCACAGTAACTAAGTCTAATAATACAGCAGGGGACTCTCTCTTCTCTTGTTATGTATCCAAAATATGGAACATTCTACAGTCACATACCTACTATCGCTTCCTTCACCCAGTTCAAAAAATCATTAAAAATGCATCTCATCAATAACTGGCTATGCTCATACACCTCACCAGGTTAGACCAAGTGCTGTGTTACATCTCCATCATACTATTCTCACCCAATGGTTAGGTCTAGGATATAAAATTAATTATAACCATACAACATAATAAAAATGTATTTATGTGTGTGATCTAGACACTAATATTATCTATTAAACGTATGTTATACACGTCTCTACAACAATGATGTTTATCTTTTTAGACTAATGAATCTAGTATTATAGTATTATAATTCTGTTTTTACTAACTGTTCCTGATATGTCCATACATAGTACCTGATTTATAACTCCCTGCATTTTTTGAATGTTAATTTTCTTTGCAAACTTTGTATTAATTTGTATTACATGTTATTGTTCTGTCAGGAGCTTTTCTCCCCAGGCCTCCACTGAAAATGGACCTATGTCCAGTGGACTATCCCGGTTAACAAATGTAAAATAAATAAATAAATAAAAATCTTTATTACATTATCTTGTATGACATAGGCCATGTTACATTTATATAAATGACAATAAACCATGGTGACACAATCATACCTGTAAAAATTATACATTCTAAAGCGTGTGACACAACTGTAGCTGCAAACATTATACATCACTTTTAATATATCCAGTCATTGTTAATCAGCCATTACATAGCTCATTCAGATCCTGCCTTCTTTTAAACCTCATTCCTCTTCTGCATGTATTGGTCCCACAGTTACCATTTTTTCCTATGTAATTTGCTCCTGCCCATTTCTAAAGATTCCAGTTCTAGTTGTTAGATATCATTTGTGTTAGATTATTCTGATATTAGTAGTTATGCTACTTATAATCTTTAGGGCCTAGCATGTCAACATTAATTGCATCTGTTACTTAGAGTTAGTAAGCTGTCAAGGAACTAGAAGCCTTTTACGGGTGTTTTTCATATTGTGATGCTAAATACGGTTATTTAGAGGGTGGCAATAAAATATTTTGGCTTAATAATAAGGTGAGAATTCTGTTAGGTGAGTTTTCATTATTATTTTGCTATCTATTTTGGTTATGATGGGGCCAAGGACAGTGTCTTGAGCTACAGTTGCAGTGAAGGTTTTGCTTTTTCTATTTTTCTATGTAGTCAGTGAAGGTCCTTAGGGATGGGTTTAATGTTAGTCTAAGGTATTTCTATGCATGCTTGCATTTAAGAGATGGTGATTTTTTTCTTTCAGGGATGTGTTTGGGTTTAAATGTTACAGTCTTTTTATTTGTAATGGTGTACCTCCTGTTGTCTTTAGACAAAATAATTTTTATATAGGAGGACAAATGGACTCTTTTAAATGCACTATAAGAAACAGCATTTTTACTGAACATAATAATCAGAAACCTGTATGAGAATAAATTTCATGATTTACTTTTAAAGTTCTGTGATAAATCTGGATACTCCATATTTAAACAACTGTAAGGTCAAACTAGTCATCTGTGAGAAAATTAAAGACAAAGCTCTCTTTCCCATGAGAATTAATAACTTAAAGGACTTTAATTGTCTAGATTAAACCAGAAAAAGAAAAACAGCATGAACATGAAAAAAGTCTTGCTTTTCTAAATGCACCAATGAAAAAACTGTGTATTGATAACTTAAACACTTTCATAGGTTAAGTGTAGTTATCACATAGTAAAAATGAATAATTCTTTATTAAAATGAGCATTTAGTGTACTTGTGGTCTTCATCTGAATTTCTGCATGACACTATGCCATGTTTTTGAAATAAAAGTCTTTGTTAATATTCATAAATTATCTTGAGAAAATGTAATACGATTTTCTTCTATTGAACATTTATATTCTTATATTAAATACTCCGTGCATAAGCATGTGTTTTGGCAAAATTTATTTCTTGGGAGGGAGAACAGCATTGCTGACTTCTTGCTTGGCTTTAGTTTTAAGATATTGCAGATGATTTTTCTAACAGCTCACTGAATGTCAGCAAAGGGTGTTTCTTTATAAAGACGTATGGAGACTTGGTAGTTGTAGCTTGTAATGTTTACTGGAGTACTTTGTTTAAGCACAACTACAGCTTGCAGGACAGAAGGCAAAGAATTTCTTGTTTATTGATGACATGCAAGGTTTTCTGGAGCAAGATCTGGAAGCACATATCGTACAAGTCTCCATCAAACTAAGGACAGTGGCATTGGATCAAATATTGGCAAAGTAAGGTTGCCAAGTATCAATGTATGACTTATACTTATGCACCAGAGAAACATATAAAATGATAAGCAGTGGGAAAGATGCACAATGGATGTGTAAAACAGGAAAATGTCAGGTTAACTGATCTTTTGTTTGCTAGATAGGATGCGAATACCAACAGTAATATGGTGGCTTAAGTTACTAAGCAACAAGAGAAAAAATTATCAGCATTTGTCACTTTATAGATAGAAGACAAGTGCAGATAAACTTATAAACAGATTAATTTTAGCTCTCATATTGTGAAAAACAAAACTGAGAAATAAGAGCTAGTAATTCTGCCAGCTTGAATAAAATTTTGTTACATTGAAACGGCACATTGACTGTTTTCTCCAAACTGGCCACAAGAAAGCAGCCAAGACCTGTATTAGTAAAAATGCAATCATATCAGCAGAAACAGCTGATCCTGACAACAAAGAAGAAATTTAGAGAAATTTAGAGAACCTTAAAAAAATCAGGTAGAAAAGATGAAGAGAAAACACACTGGGAAGAATCCTGTAGCTGTTCAGAAAAAAGCAGTCCAAGCTCCAGTTTTGGTGAAAGAGATGGTTTCTATTAATTTATTGAAAAAATAAATCAAATGTACTCATAGGTGATTAAAATAAATAAAACATTGAAATAGTATATTAATTCAAATAAAAAGGTTGGCAAAATAGAAGAATATTTAACTAGTTATTTAGATGAGCTGATAAAATTGCAAAAATCAGGTGAAATAAAGAAAAGGCTGGCTGAGTATGAGACTTGTCAAGAAGTGCTGTTTCAAAAAATGGTACAGTAAGAGGACTGAGCATGCAGAGAAACCCTGAGGTTTCTGCTATACCAGAAAAACTGGAAGGATTACATGGTATTAATTTTCTGAAAGCACAATTAAGCAACTAGTCTGGTATTCCATAGCAGAATAGTTACATTGAAAGGGCACATTGAGTGTTTGCTCCAAACTGGCCATGAGAAAGCAGCCAAGACCTGTATTAGTAATGATGCAATCATATCAGCAGAAACAGCTGATCCTGACAAAACTGTGGCAGATGGGCAAAACTGGAGAATATAGAGTGCAGAAAATGATTATTTACTGTACACCAGGCAGACCAGAAGCAAACATATCCCAGCTGTCAGGGAATGGAAAGAGACAAGAGATTCCAGCTGATGTATGCAGTTGTCTTGAGCATATTTTTTACTGGAGGATCAAAGACATTTTGTGATGCAGAACAAGCAAAGGAGGAAATATGAAAGATTATCCAACAAAAAGTGAGCCATCAGACAGGAAGAGACTCTCCTTCTTATCTTTCTGACAATAAAGCTCATGGAGAGACTTTGCCAGTGAAACCTCTTCCAATGTTCCAAAGGAAAATGCTTGAGACACAGAAAAAAGCACAGGAGTTGACTAGAAGAATTGGGAGTACCTTGGAAATGAACTAGAGTCTGATGTTGTGAAATGGAGATGAACAGGAAGAAGACCAACAACACTGAAATTAGTGAAGAAATGAGAGATTATAAAGTATCAATCACATTTGTGAAATATGGCTTTGCAAAAAAAGTGACTCAGAAAAATTGGACTTTTGTTGACTTTGTTAAACTTGTGGGTTGACTGTAAAACACATACCCCACTTTATGTCATTAATGTTTAGGATAACACTAAAAGGGAAAAAAATAACTGTAAATAAAACAATTTCTGTTCTTAATAGTATTTGTATAAAACATTTTATGATTTAAATTGCATGCTATATAGTAAAGAGGATTTGTGTAGTATGTAGTAGAGGTATGTTATATACGGGAGTGAGGGTGCATCTTTTCAGTGATTGTTGTATGTGATAAAGAAGTAATTTTTTACTTTTAAGAAATATATACATTTTAATGTAAAAAGAGAAGAAAGGGTGGACAAATCAAGTTTAAGTTAATATGCTGTAATCTTGGAATGTTGGGGTAGGGGATGTGGTGTAAAAGTGCACTGATGATTTTATATGTAGAGTTGGGATGTTTTATTTTTATTTTTGCATAGATGAATGTCTGAATTACTGTCCTTGACTTAATCTAAAATCATGTGTTTTCTGTAAGCAAGTAGGATTGGAAAATAAGACAGAATGATGAATGCCGTGAGAAATACTAAGTTTGTTGCATATGCAATGATAATAACTTTTTCAGTAGGATTTAAGAAGTCTGCAAGTGAAGGCAGTTATACATTCTGTTATGTTTCCATGCAGATGAGATGTCTGCAGTTGCAAGCAATTAATCTTGAGAGATCTGTCTCAGCATGGTTTGCTGAGAGAAATTTTAAACTTCAAGGTACAAGGGCAAGCAGTTCAGTAAAAATCAAAATTTGAAATTATTGGAATTGAGTAAGAGATAGCAGCTTCCCTAGCAGCCCTGATACTTCAATGCATTTACTAGAACAGTGTATAATTTAACTTTTACCCTTAGGAAAAAGTGCATTGACTATCTTTAACTAAAACTAATGTTTTCTGAATGCGTATAAGCTGTTTTTCACATCTGGGAGGAGAATAGAAACAAGAAAAGAACAGACAGGAATTAGTGTAAGGGGAGCACAGGCTGTAAAGGTCACTTTAGCATGGGTAGCCTAAAGTTTGGGTTAGATAATGCCTGTGAGTGTAGTTGCCAATTTGGGGCAATTTTTTCCTTGTCAGGACAGTTAAACTTCATTGTTTGAAGATATACATACTTCTGTGTGTTGTTCCACATTAATAGGTTATGGTGGTGTTCAGAAAATGGTTTTAGTTTTTATTTGAGGGTTTTTATTAACATAAAAAGTCTTAAAAAATGGAGATAACAAGAAACAACTGCAAAAAGATCAACCCGCCAAATATTTGTGTGTGCACATAACACAAAACATTTACACATTCAAAAAAGCTGTTAGGTATACAGATGGGAACAATAATTTCTTATCATAATGTATATGCAATCCATATTATTTTGGAATACAAATGAGCTTACAGGTATAGACAAAAGTGTAAGAATACTGAATTATATTAAGAAATGCGGAATGGAGACATTTGGACTGCAGGACAGAGATTGCCTTCCCTATCTGGGATTGATATCAGAGTATAGGTAAAGAGAAAGGTATGGGAGAGTACTAAGAGAAAAAAACTGCTTTAGTAGAGGTATTATTTGAATGTAGAACAGAAACTGCTATAAAAAGAGATAATTAATAAGGCATATAAAATATTACCTGATAATTATAGGAATCAATCAGAGGAGGTTAGAAAAGATTGGGAAGAAAGATTGGACAAGCAACTCACAAGGCAATAATGGGAAGACAAAAGTATGGCTCCCAAATATGCAACAATGTCTAGAAGATTTAGGATTTTTGCTTGGAAGTGTTTGCACAGGTATTTTATACCTGAAGCAGATGCCAGAAAAATGTTCCTCAAGTAGATGGCAAATGTTGGAGGTGAAATGGGCAAGACAGAGGTCACTGGGAAGATACATTTTGGAAGTTTAATGAGTTGGCAGACTTTAAAAATTCCCTACAAAGTAGTCTGTCAGAAATATTGGGTAAGCAAATGGGCGTAACTAAGAAAATGCTTTTTTTGAGCTGGGATACAGGATCTGAACTGTCTATGCTCATTAAGGTCTTGTTAAGTTTAATTCTGGTGGCTGCCCAAAAGCAATTACTAGAAAATGGAAATCAAAGTCAAAACAAGCTGTATTTGAAATAGTAAATATTGTAACAGAGATAAAAGAACTGAAAGTGGGATGTTTAGAATAGGGTAAGAGCAAATTACATAGAAAAAATGGAAATTGTGAGAACAATACATGCACAATAACCTTTTGGAAAAGGAGTGAAGTTTAAGGGAAGGCAAGAATTGAGCAATTTATGTAATGTTAGATTGAAAATAATCATACAAAAGACTATATGTGATATATAATGTCTGTAACTATGGACAGGTTAAATGGTTTGTTTTCTTTTATATAAATGTATGTTTGCCTGTGTCTTAAGTGATAATTCAATAAGGGTGTTCAAATGAAAAAAGAAATGCAGAGTGCAGCTAGCAATGCTGCAGAAGATACATTTGGAATGAAATGAGAATGAAAATTTAATAAACAAAGGATTTCAGGATGGATATTCAGCAGAATATGAGGGACAAAGGAAAAAAATAATAATGGTAGATTTGTGGTTTTAAGGGGCTACTGGCAAGGGAGGAAGAGGATTATGATGTTATGGATTTATATTCCACCAAATGCTTCTATTATGGAGATTAAAAAGTGGGGACAAATAATCAGCTTTCACCAGGGAGTATTAATTATAGGTTGTTGTGTCTTTCGGCTTTTCCCGGTTAGGGGTCGCCACAGCGGAACTCTGGTTCGCTAATGATTGGCAGTAGATTTTTACGTGCCAAGTTGCCAGCTCTGACACACAACCTTCAACGAAGGTATGCCCATTCACGCATGTCTCCACACAGAAGACGCTCTAGCTGAGAATCGAACAGGACAATGTCTTACTGTGAGGCGTCAACGCTACCGCAGCACCACCATGCAACAGTAAGGATGTATCTGGGAGACCTTTAAGAGAAATATAAAAAAAAGGGTAGATTTTTGAAGAAATGAATGAAAATACTTGGCTGAGAAGACATGAATTCAGTAGAAGGAACATTGAGAGAATTTACATATTATTCTGCAAGGTACAAAAACTGAACTAGACTAGATAAACATTATATTTCACAGGAACATGTGCATTTAATTGAAAGCTTTGACACACATCCAATAACTATTTCAGATTGTGCATCAATAAAAACTAAGATAAAATGCAGGGTAATGAAGTCAAAATGAGATACTGGTGCTTTCCCACATACCTGGTAAAAAGAGAGGAATGTAAGGAATGGGTAGAGGAAATTATTCAAGAGCTATTAGGGAAGATAGACATTTCTTCAGAAGGTATAGCTATTGAGTGGGATAAAATGAAAATTGAGTTTAAAATATGGTAGAAATAAAAGAAAAAGTGATATGGTTAAAGAATATTAGGAATTATTTAGATGAGCTGACAAAGGTTAAAGTACTGCAGAATAAGGGGGCTCTCACAGAACAAGAGGAGGAGCAAATGTAGAGTGCTAAAGAGAAAATAAGGGAGTGTCTAGATAATATGTATGAGTTTAGAAAGAATGCTGTTAAGCAACTGCTTTTGATAATAACTCCAGAGCACATAAACTTTTAGCACTATGATTTTCCTTTTCAGAGAACTTCAACAGAAAGTGTCACTAAACTTTGGGGGCCTTTAACAAGACAAAAAACAAGAGATCCTGTAGAGGTATTAGAGATATTTTAGAAATCGTATGAAAATTTGTATAAAAGAAACTAATATGGAAATCAAGAAGGAGCACAAATTAAATATTTATGGAAGGCTTAAGTATGCCAAGGTTAGAGGTAGATGAGGCTCAACAATTAACAGTTAACATAGGAGGAGACGAGAATAAATGGTGATATATAAGCAATCTGAAGAGAAGTCTCCAGGAACAGAAGGTATATCTATGGAAGTTTAAAGGTTATTAGGGAAGAAAGTGATAAAACGTCTGGAAGGTTTTGTTTAACAGTATTTTAAAAGGAAGGGAAGCACCAACATCTTTGAAGAAAGTTGTAGTGACATAAAGTAGACTGTAGACTGGGTTAGTCCCACAAGGCCAATGACCTTTTTTCAGTGGAGACCTGAGGTGATACTGATGTTTACTAGGGGAAACTTGGCCAGGGCATTGGGGAACTTTTAGTGCTCTTTCAGTACAGAATACACTTGAAGGAGGTCAGCACTGAAGAAGAGTGAGCAGGCAGTGAAAGGAGAGCTGCTCTGGCTGATGTTGTGGATTCTGAGGAGTTCCTTCAGCAGCATTTATATTCAGAGAGAATTTCTCTAAAAAAAGGAAGAATCACAATTTGAAAAACAAAGCAGAAATAACCCTCCAGTCGAGTGTGTTACCAAATACCGTTTGAGCCAGTGGATGACTTAATGCCATCATGGGCAGATGTGATAGAAAAGCTGGATGCAAAAAGAGTGTAAGAAGTAGTGTCAGAAAAGGAGGATTTGATATTTTTCAGTGAGAAGGAGGATGATGGTTCTGGTGGAAAGATCAAGCAGCAGCAGCAGCAGTAGTGTCATTCTAATAAAGAAAAAAGATATGTGGCAGTGATGGCAGCCATTTTAAGTAAGAAAAGAGGTAAAGAGATAAATGAAGTGACAGTATACAGTGGAGGAAGAACGTACTGGTTAAATCACATCTAAACTTAATGTTTCTTTGGAATGACATTATATTTGGGAGAATACAGTGGTACTGCTGGGACAAGGGTGCCTGATGTTAGAGATTTTATCTTATTAGGTAAAGAGCCTTTTTGTGATTTTGTGATTTATTTAATGATTAAAAGGAAAACAGTGATGCAATTTGGTTGAAAAATGGACTTGGAAAGATATCTGAGAGTGGAATGAGGGACTTCACATCACATTAAAAAAGCTGTACATGAAAGAGATGTAGGGACATAGGATGTAACCGAATGGTGACAATAAAAAAGAAAAGGAAATCATTGAGCAGATATAATAATCATGGCTGGTTGTGGGGGAGCATTTAGGTACTAGGAACATTCAAAGAGCTGCATTTTATGTGGGTATGATGAACATTTAGTTAATAAAAGCAGTAAAAGGACTTGTGCATAATGTGGGGAAAAGGAAATACAATAAACAGTTATGTTAGTGAGTGTTATAAATGTATAAAGAAAGGATAGTTTTAGATAGATTATGGTAGGAAAATGGGAAATGAACTGGAAAATGGAAATAATGATTTCAACAATTTGCATATAAATCATATAAATTAAAAATAATTTACTGAAAATGATAATCAGAGGTTTAATGATGTTGAAAATTATGACAATGCAAATTATATAAAAAAAATATATATATATGTTGTTTGATGGGGAAAGAAAGAAAAAGAATGTGGAGTTATGAAAATATGGAGAATTTGCAAGAACTAGATGGTGATAGTAATAAAATCTCTAATGTAAATTTAAACCAAATAGATTTAGCAAACTGCAAAGTGTATACGGTGGTGGGGAAGATGAGGTGTACTGGAAGCAGTTGAATGTAAAAACAATTACACTTGTAAAAGAGTGAGGAACTGGAAAAAAAAAAGAAACATTAAGATGATTGCAGTTAGGGAAAAGAAAAAGGAAAACGGATATTTTAAAAAATGTATCTATAAATATGATCATTGTAATTGATGTTAGAAGATAGTTGTATTACAATGGTGCAAAAAGGTAAAGACTGATTTAATCTGTCTGCTTTATATAAGGTTATTTGATAGGAGTAAAGACAGCAAGTGGAATTATTGTGGGATAAAAAAGAAATATGAAATGTGGTCTTAGGACAGTGTCCAAGTGTGGTTGTACCTAAACAGACAGTAGTAATACCTGGTAAAAGGGAAGAAAGGAGGATGTATCACATTCTTTAGGGAAAAGTTCCAGAAACAATATATGACGACAGACGTTACAGTCACTGTGGAAGCAACTCAGCCAGATCTCACTTCCTAAGAAATAAGCAAACAATTAGCCTCAAAAAACCCATGACTGTTCATGAAGGAACTAAAAAAACTTACAGGCCCCTATAAAGATGGGTCAGCAAGTAGCAGTTTCAACAATCTGGTCAGGGACTGCTGTCACTTCCTCATGACTCACCAATCTGGCCAGTGACTATTATCATTTCTTTGTGAGTCACTAATCTGGACAGTGACTATTGCCATTCCCTCATGACCTCTATACAGGTTCATAGGTTTTTACTAGGCAACAGCAACAAATCAGCAGCAGTACCACAGTACAGCTAAGGCAATTCCTTCCTTACAGCTAAGGCTATAGCAGCTGTGATTAATATGATGAACATAGGTTCATAGGTTGGTACTAGGCTATCGGCTCTAGGGCCAATACAAGCCTAGCCATAAGAATTCCTTGGATATTTCTTCCCACAATATTTACTTCCCTGGACCCCTGTCTAGCAGGGCAACTGACGTGATCTCTGGGGTGAATTTCCTATCTCCCATCCAGTTGTCAATGTTCCTTTTGAAGAGGGCCAAGGAGGTGCTCTGCTTGACATGTATGGGCAGTCTATTCCAGAATATGGGGAGTCTCTGGGTCAGGAACCTATCCCTCCAGCATGTTTTGTTTATTGTGATGACAAGGTTTAGATCCCTGGAGTGTGTGGCTCTGAGGGATTGGGATTTCTTTAAGTGGAGCATATCCAACAGCTCAGGGTTTGACATGGCCTTGTATGTTAAACAGAGATCGCCTCTTAGTAGACGATATGCCACAGTGTATAGCTGGAGATTTTTTAGACGGTCAGCATAGGGCATCTGCTTTAGGTCTGTGATTCTTTTAGTGAGGTATTTCTGCGGCCTTTCCAGCTGTTGCAGATGTCTTGGGAGGTACATACCAAATGGGGCCTTGTACTATATAATGGGTCTAATGAGGGATGAGTACATTGGGGCAATGACCTCCTTTTTTTCTGGATGAAAAGTCCTTAGTGATGAGGTGTGCCACACAGAAAGATTTTCTGACTGTTGTGGCGATGTGGTTATAGAGGGTGAGACCACTGTCCACCTGTGTCCCTAAGTCTCTCATCACACTTTCAGTGTTTAGTGTACTGCCATCTATCTGGTAATTCATGGGTACATGGTTTTTCCCAAAGGGGATAACTACACATTTCTTGACATTAAGCTTGAGCCCATGGCTCTTGCACCAAGCATCTGTTTCTGTAAGGCCCTTTTGTAGAATATCCACATCATTTGGGGATTCAATAATGGCTCCCAGTTTGCAATCATCTGTGAACTTTGTTAGCCAGAGTCCCTTAGTGTTGGCCTGTACTTCAGAGAAGTAGATGCCAAACAAGAGTGGTTCCAGGACTGAACCCTGAGGCAATCCACTTGTCACTTGTCTGGAGCTGGATTTGGAGTTGGCTACTTTTACAGTCTGGGTTCTGTCAGTAAGCCAGTTGGCAACTCATCAAGTGAAGTAGGGATTTATGCCTAGCTTAGTAAGTTTATTTATGATTCCAGAGTGGGGGATGATGTCGAACATACCTCTCAACCTGGAAACATCAAAAATCTGGACAAGGCCCATGAAAAATAGGTACAAATCTGTATGCTGATTAATGTAAAATTTGCATACATAATTACATAACCCCGCCCACTCCGATGGAATTGTGGGATACCAACTTTCAAACGCAAACTGAGGAACAGAACCAAAATATAGCACCAGAGTTCCCCTGTAGCCATTCCACTGTCCCGTTACCTAGCTATTTCACCCCATTTACCATAAACACTAATATGTGCATGCATACTGCTTTACTTCTACAATGATTATTTGTATTTTATTTTTACATTTTATAACACAATGCAAAAACACTAATAGATATATGCTAAACAAAGCAATATTGTCTCACAATGAAAATAGACTTGGCATTAAAACTTCTCTGCCCTTGAAACTCACATTCATTGAAACCCACAACACATCCAAAGAAAATGCATCTGGCCAGTGGTGGTTAAAGATTACCTTTGGGCTGTTTTCAAATCAAAGGCCCCTTGCACACAAAACAAGAAACATACATGCATTCCTTGATACACTTTCCTGACTTTAATTATATTCCTTGTATAATACAGCACACTTGTTAGACATAAGTTTGGGTGCATTTTAAATGTACTGTTTAAACATTTTTCCAGTAGGCAATGAAACAAAATGCATGAACCAGTAATGACAGAACTGCCCTATTCAGAACATTTCCATCATAAAAATTTACTTCCACACATAATCGCATTTTAAATTTAATGTTTGAACATTTTTCCAGTAGGCAATGAAACAAAATGCATAAGCCAATAATGACATCTGTCCTGTTCAGAACATTTCCATAATAAAAGTCTACTTACACACACTATATTAATGAAAAGATCATATGCAAAGATATCGGTCAGAAAAAGTAACTAAATTTTTAAACTTTGTGGGAGTGATTTTGCACACATGGAACAATGTGTTACATTAGTAACTGCCTAAGATATCTAATTAGTATCTAACAGTTAGGGCAAACATACCAAGATGTTATACTTTATACAGCATATTAAAGAGATACTCTGACCCAGGTCACTAAATGTAGCCTTCCAGTGAAATGAAGGGGTGCCACTCGGGAATCATGGCACCCCATTATTTGGACCCCAAAACTCGGTAAAAAACGAGTAATTCGGGACAGTTGGGAGGTATGGTGTCGAAGGCCTTGGTGAGGTCCAGATAAGCTGAGTGGACTGCCTTACCCTCATACACAGCTCTTGAGACTGATTCGAAGAAGTCAATCAGGTTCAGGAGACAAGATTGGCCATTCACGAACCCAAACTGGGTGGGGTCCAGTGTTTGAAGGTTGCCAATGTCTTTGTTTATAAGTTCCATGATAATGCGTTCCATGACCTTGCAGATTAGGCTCATCAGACCGATGGGACAGTAGTTCCTGGGATCCAAGGTGGATCCCCTTTTGTGGTGTGGGATAACTGTAGCTGTGTGCCACACAGTGGGCACAAAGCCTGAGGTGAAGCTATGATTAAACATGACACTTAGGTGAGGTGCCAGTTCATTTTGTAGTTCATGTAGTAAACAGCCCAGGATGTTGTCTGGTCCCATGGATGCTGTATTCTTAGCTTTGGAGAATGCGGTTTCTACCTGTGTGGCCATGATTACCAGAATTTGGCAATCTTTTGGTATTGAGATGGGCCCTTTAGGGGGTGAGAGGGGGTGAAGTTGGCACTAATTCCATCTGCCAGTATATTGGCAACGTCTTTGGGACCAGTATATTTAATGCCATTCTGTTGTAGTTCAGAGCAGATCTGAGCATTGCCATTTAGGTTCTTGACATAACTGTAGAATGCCTTGTGGTTGTCTTTGGAATCTTTGGCGATTTTATTTTCGTAACTAGCTTTAGAGGATTTTATGAAGGATCTCAGCTTCTTACTGAGGCTGGTAAGGGAGTTGTTTGCATCCTGTGAGTTTCCTCTTTTCTGCAACAGTTTCTTCCTTCCTTCTGTTGTATAGATTGTTTATGGCAGGGGACCACCAGATTGGCTTCCTTTTTTGGAGAAGTGCGTCTTGGTTCTGTTTGTGATGGCACGATTCATGCACAAGTGGATGTGCTCGTACAGTGCCTTAGTATAGGATTCAGCAGTCGAACTTTCAGCTGCCATCTGCATGGGTGTCATGAGGTTTGTCACTGACTCGAGTAGCATGAAGTTGGCTTTGGAGAAGTTTTTTTACTGAGATTTCCTTACTGGGGTGTGGGGGTGGGATGTGGATGTCAAGGGTGATTTGCTTATGGTCAGACCTGAACAATGGGGGGGTGACCACTGGTGTGGAGCATCTATCTCCCATATTGGTAATGACCAGGTCTAGGATATTGGAGCCCCTGGTAGGATTATGGATTAGTTGATTCAGGGCTTTGGAAGTTATGAATTCCAAGAACCATTGGGAAAAGGTGTTCTGACCTGAGTAGTTTTAACAGTTAATGGCAGGGTAGTTGAAATCACCCAGTATTATGGTATTTGGTTGTATCTTAATATTTTCCAGTATGTTTAGAAAGGTGTAGTGAGAATCTTGGGGCATGGTGGGGGATTTGTAGCAAGCTATAATTTTGATTACAGTCTTACCTAGTGTTAGTTGCACCTGGAGAATTTCAAATGCATTGTGTTGGGCATCTAGCCTGGAGGTGTGAATATCCTTGGTGAATATAGACGCTCCTCCACCTTTAGTGATTCAGTCTTGGTTTGGTGGCCAAAAAGTGTGGTAAGAGTTGTGGCCTAGTATTGCAGGGGTGCTCTCCAGAGCCTTGAACCAGGTCTCAGTTACTACACAGATATCGATGTTCTCCATTTTTAGGAGTGCCTTAAGAGAGTGCATTTTGAGGTTTAGACTTCTAGCATTGAGTAGCATTACCTTCACATTTTTCATGCTTGTATTTGCTATGGTGGTGGTTTTGTCCTTTGAACCTTGCCTAAAAAAAGGCACTATAGGGGTGGCAAGAGCTTTAGCCAGTAACCTGAATCCCAGGGGCGACAGGTGCAGACCATCTCTGGCAAAGCATCATGTCGATCATGTCGTCCCAGGCAGACAGATACTGGATCCCCTTTCAATGACACCAGTACCTTAGCCAATTGTTGAAGTCAATAATTTTGTCCTTATACTGTGGTATCATTCTGGGCGAAGGCAGGGTACTACTCAGGGCTAGGGTCATACCTGCCTGGGCCACATAATCCGAGAGCTCTTCCATGTCTCTTTTCATGTAGTCCAGGGAGGTACATCTCAAGTCATTCACTCCAACATGGACAATGACATAGTCATATTTGTACTTCTTGTGGAGTGACTTGCGTGCATGCGTTATGTGGTGGATCCTGGCACCTGACAGGCAGCTGACAGTAATTTTCGCCTTGCTCAGCCTGGTGAGTGGGACATCAGTGTGCCTGACTATAGAGTTAACTATGACTAAAGTGTTGGGTGCGTTGTCTTGCCTTAGAGGCTGTTGTTGGGTGGCAAACTGGTGTTGTGAGCTATGTGTCACTTTGGTTGTGATTGGAGTTTGTTTGCATTTTAGCTTCAAAGGTCCTTGTTGCTTGGGCAGGTTAATGATAAGGGCCTCCGCATATGTGGGTTTAGTGTTGCTATCTGTGGGTGTTGAAGGTGTGGGTTTTGAAGGGCTATGTGTTGCTTGAGGTGTAGTGCATGTGTTAACCTTCTCCTCTTGACTGTCTAGCACAATCTTGGCTGGAGAGAGCTTTTCTTCCAGTTTGTCTATGTAAGTGCATCTCACGCAGGTTGTAGTATTAGTTGGTAGGGGTGGTAGGAGGAGAGGTTTGTCTGTGTACATGAGGCAGTTGCTGCATTGCCCCAGTGTGCCCAGATTCACCAGGTGGACAGGAGAAATCAACGGAAGCTGACCCTTGGACATACCTGTTTAGGTGCCTTTTTTGTAAAGTACAAGAGCTGTTTTCCCTTACCTTTGCAAGGTACTTTGCAATTATAGGCTGTTTAGTGCCTACGATTAATTTCTTCTTATTAACAAGGAGAGTTGAGTGCTTGTATCAGTTTAAGGCTTCCTAGTGCTTTCCAGCAGGTTCTAGAGCAAGTGCTAGTCACAGGGGTTCAGATTTTAATGCTACTACTGGGAAACCAGCTAGTTCAAAGGGAAAATTTGAAGAGCAGACTTACTGGCAGCTGGAATAGTTTAACCATCACCCTGCAACGCTGCACAATGCAAAAAAATGAGCAAACACATGCGTTTTTAAACCAGAAAGTTGAAAGGGATAGAAATCAGCCCAAAATGGCTAATAAAATTACAATTTCAGAGCTGGAGACCTCTCCTCTATTGTTAGATAGGCAGTACAATGTTCACCACTCCCACTGGTAAGCAGTAGGACTTCCCTCTACCACAGCAAGGTCTGGATAGCTCTGAACACACAAAATAAAGTCCTGACACCAGCAAAGCCTGGGATCTGGACTGTACTAGCTAGGAAAGGCGGGAAAAAAGCAAACAAGATAGTATTTTTTTTTTTTTTTTTTTTTTTTTGTTAAAACAGGCTAAACAATGCAATAATACAGTAAATAAACACAGAAAAGGCTAACACACTTGAGTGTGTAGCCCTAAACAGTAAATGCAATTAAAACTTTACAAAATTAGCAATTTAAAACTTTTTAAATGAAGCAAGGCAAGTGCACAACTGAAAAACGATCTAAGAAGCAGAAATACAGTAGAATAAGTAGCTAGTCTACATATACATAGTACAGCTGTATAAGTAAGACTTACTATAACAGGAGATGATCACTGTTGCAGTAGCCGATCCCTCCCTTTACCTCCCACCTTGTTTTTTTATGTGTTTTTTATGCCAGGGTGTAGACATTTATTTTTGCTGTTCCTAGCATTGTCTTTTCTGGGCTCAGACTCCCTCTATCTGTTGGCAGGAAAGCTCTGAAGTGCTTTGCACCCAAACCTTGTGTTTTAGTCAGCTCAGCTTGAGATGCCTGACAGTTTTGGCATGTGGAAGGTGCCCTGAAGTTGGCCAGCTGTTATTTCCTTGGCAGGATATAACTCATATGGCTAAGGCTACTGCAGCAGTGATCATTTGATTATCTAATGTTATGAAAAATGAACCACGGGAACGACAAACTAAATAACCACAGACACCTCCATTCTCCAATGGACTTGATGTTCTACAGTTTTGTATTTGGAAACAACCTTCAAACTCTGGATTTATACAACTTTATTACAGAAAAAACAAAAAGGGTTAAGCGCTTTCGTTCCTTACATTTACAAACGTTTTGAAGAAGTTTTGTTTGTAAACGTAAGGAATAAAAGTTCTTAACCCTTTTTATTCTGTAATAAAGTTGTGTAAATCCACACTTTGAAGGTTATTTCCAAATACAAAACTGTAGAACATGAAGTTGATTGGAGTACGGAGGTGGCTGTGGTTATCTACTGTTATGATAAGTTTTACTTACAGAAATGTACTTTATTTTCTCTTTTGGGCTGGCAAAGTGTTCAAAAGTGCTTTTTGCTGTATTTTTTTTAATAAAAAGTGACTTTTAAAGACTTTAAGTTTTACTGGCTTTTGGAGCTTGTTTTCCCTGGGAACAAGGCACCAATTTTGGCTTGACCATGGAATAAACTATCTGTCACACAGATGGTCCTTCTTTCAGCCACAAAAAGAAAAAGTTAAGAAACAGCCTTTGCCACCATAGCAGGCTAGGAATTTGTCTCAGCTGCAAGTTAGTGACTGCTATGGCCATTAGTTGTACCTTAGACCAATCTTTTTTTTTTTTTTACCTGAGATCCCTCTGGTATAGTAACTACAGTCAATATGGACTGTAAGATAGCCATGTCCTCTGTGACTGCTGAGGTCCCTTTAGTGGGCAAGGGAGAGACATTCTTGTTGGCACTGGAAGAGAGAACAGGAAAGGCTTACTTTTTGTCCGAATGTTGTACCTATCCCTGGGGAAGCTGCTGCTGACATTAATAACTTTGTTGGCCTCATTTTTCCTGTCAAACAGAAAAAGAAAGCTAAACATTTATCTGCTCCTACTCAAATTTCCTTAAGCAGGAGTAGTTTACTAGGTTTGACATAGGGTATAATTCAGGCTATTGATCGTTTCTATAAAGCAGTCTCTAGTAAAAGAAAGAGGGGTACTTCTTTTATTTAAAAGATTCAAGATTCTGAATCTGGACAGGAGGATGAAGGGACAGACACAGGGTTTTCTTCTCAGAATTATGATTCAGACTCAGGAAAGCTCAGTTTCTAATTGTCTTTGTGGGGGTTCTCTTTTTCTGATACTATTTCCAGAATGTGCCAGTGTTTTCATAGGAGGTTTCTCAGTCCCTCAGAAAATACTATGAGCTGTTACAGAAGGAATTTAAAGAACCTTCATCAATTCTTCCATACCTGTCAGCTTTTGAGGATGTGTGTGCTACTATATGCAATATTCCCAATAGTCAGCCAGTTGGCCCTAAAAGTTCCTCAGTCTTTTAAGTTTTTATACACTTTTTTTCAAGCTAGACCTAGCAGCTGTATCTTTAGTTAATCCTACTACTGCATTTAGTTAATTTCAATCCTACTCTTTCAGATAGGGATGAGAAGATTATTAAGTATGGGAAAAAAGTATATGCTTCTGCAACTTTGATTTTCAGAATTTTGAATTGTCAGGCTCGTATGTTAACAGTTCTTCTGAACAGTTGTGAAAGTACGAGGAATGTTTTGTCTGCAGATTCTTTTTGTGAGGAAAATATGCTTTAAATAATTTAGTTGCTTCTGTTGTACAAGTCACAACTCATTACTTACAGTGTGTGTATGACTCAGTTGATACTTCTTCCGGGGCTATGGTCACTGGTACTGTTTTGAGGAGGTTTGCCTGGTTTCATTCTCAGAACATCCCAGATTATGATAAAATGAGATTTTAAATTTTCCTTTAGATAGAGATTTAGTTTTTAGCACCTCTGCTGCAGAGGTTATAGAAACATCTCATGAAAGAGGTAAACTGATACAGAGAATCTTTTAAGACTTTTCAGCTCCCCTTTTCCAAAGTTTCTAAAGAATTCTCTAACCCATCATCCAGTTTTGGCAACAAACAAACAAAATAAACAGTCTCAACAAAATACAGGTAAACAGACTGCGACGCCCGTGCACTGGCCCAGCAATCAGGGAGCCTCAATCCTCACCACTAACACCAGTGAGTTGTGTCCATATATGGAAAGGATATTAAATACACACACAGTAAAGTACAATTTTCCTTAACAGCACACAGAGATCACAGTCAGTCTAGGGCTGGCTTCTCCCTTTCCCTGCAGGTCCCCAATAAGACTCCCCACTGGCACAGCTATAGGGTCCAGATCTCAGCCTAATGGGCAAGCTAAAACCTCCAGCACTCTCTCTATCCAACCAGTGTTTCGTGTCCCTGCCCAAGTAGCTGACACACACACACCTTTAGATAAGAGTTATATACAACCACACAGACACTCCTGGGGAAGGCTGGCACAGGTTCTCCAGCTGTGCCCCCTTTACCCAGACTATACGGTAGTACCACTTGCCACCACCCACTAATATTTATCAGCTACTAAAAGGCCCTTATGAAAGGGTGCCCAATTATACTGTGCAATATTACTATCCAAATGGTAAGTGTGACTGAACAGCAAGGCTATTGGAGTGGCTTTGTACATATCACTAAATACATGCAAGGTACTCTTAGAGCTTAAACTATCTCTACACAAAATAGCCACAGTTGAAAGGTTTAAATATATTTAATAATAAATAATAAAAACACAAGACAGTACTTCTTACTGCACAGTGCTAGTCAAGAGTTCAGAGATCACAGAGAAATACTTAAAATAATACAGTAGATAAGTTCTGACGTCAATAGAGAAAAAATCTAATCTAATCTTCCTACTTCCTAGCTATATCTAAGAGAAACTCTGAAGTCTAAGAGCCTACTTACATACAGAAAACAGGCAGATACTGGTGAGTTGGATGTTCTCAAGACAAATGCTAAAATGCCCTCACTCTTTCTGTCCTTAAATTGATAAAACAGTACCACTGATTCATTTCAGATTACATAATTTCTTTCTGGTTCCCAAGCTAACAGAAATTCAGAAGTTAATAGCCCTTTTGATCTTTCAGCTGGTCAGGAAGCCAGAGCAATAAAAGAATGTACACATTTAAATTCTAGACATTAACTCTGGCCTCAAAACAAAAGGCAGAATGTGTCCTTCTAGACATCTTTGCTCCGAGTTTTAGATCAAAGAATTTCACAATGCTTGACTTATCAGCTTTCTTACAGCAGAGTGCGCTGTTGTTACATTTTTTTCAGTTCAACATCCAGTACAGTCTTTTCACATTTAAGTGAGCAAGCCTGTGGCTTACATTAATATTTACAAATGACAGAATTATCTACAAAATTCTATCTATCTAGGCTGGCAGCCTTCACCTATCTTCACACAGACATTTAAAAAAAATGGTAAGGGGGCTCCAGAAAGAATTTTGAAACCTGCCAAAACCAAGGACAGCCCAACAAGTCAGAATGACTATTTAAGGAACCTTGTCTCCCCCAACACTGGCAGTCCCTTTTCCCTTCCAGAATGTCTAAATCACCACTTTTCTTGGCAACTGACAGTTTCAGACAAATGGGTTCTGAAGATCATTCACTAAGGTTACAGATGATTGTGGGAGGAAATTATTCCTTTCCAGAATCTCTCATCCATCATAACAGACTCTTATTTCTACCTATCTTTTTTCACATGCTGTTCCAGGGTGTGACAGAAACAGTTCCTCCTTCCCAGGTGTAGAAAATTGCTTGAAGACCTGTTCTGGATCTTTCTTTCCTAAACCTGTTTGTGATAGTGCCAAAATTCAAAATGATGTCCTTTCACAACCTATTATCTCTTCTTCCTCGTTCAAGAGATAAAAAATGCTTATCTTCATATTCTTATTCATCCAGACTTCAGGTTTTTCTTAAGGTTTTGTGGGTCTGGGTCACGTTATCAGTTATCTGCCTTAGGCTTTGGACTATCTACTGCACCAAGAGTGTTCAAAAAGTGTCTCGCTCCAATTATAGCTCACACAGGCTACAGGGCATCTACATTTTTTCATCTTTAGAAGAAGTGCCTATCTTTGCAAAGTCTTTTTCAAAGTGTCAGGAATCTCTCACTGGGATGAGATCACTTACACAATCTCGATTCCAAAAGAATATTCAAAAATATTTTTGACTCCTTCACACAAGATTGTGTCCCTGGGTTGTTAGCTATACACCTCAGTTCAAAGAGCTTTTCTTCTACAGGAAAAATAGATCTACATCTAGATTTATTTCTAAGGTTTTCGACTCAGACTTTGGTCACTATGATGGAATACCTCAGGATTTTGGGCCTTATGGCATCTATGATTGCCATGATACCCCTGGCAAGACTCCAATTGAGAAAGATACACTGGTATCTGAAATCTCTTTGGTCGCAGCACCAGCATCCTTTGTCTTTTAAAATCCCAGTGCTGGGGTTTGTCAGAAGAAAAATCTTTTGGTGGAGACATCAAATATCCTTAAATCTGAGTCTTTCTTCCTCCTTCCCTATTTCAAAGTAATCAGACACTGCAGGCGCCTCAGACTTTGCTTAGGGAGTAGTTTCAGGAGAGATAAAACTGCAAGGTGTCTGGGACAACAAGGACAGATACAAGCACATAAATATAAAAGAGATGTTTGCCCTGATCAAGCCACTCATCTGTTTGAATCATCAGGGTGTTTGATGCACCTTCACCCCAATCAACTTCAGCTGACTGCCTGGATAATAGGGTAATGGGTCCCTCCATTATTCGTTTTCTGATTTTTTTTTGGTGTGTTGTTTATGCCAGGATGTGGGCATTTATTTTTTGTTATTCCTAGCATTGTCCTTTCAGGACTCAGCCTTTCTCTGTCACATGAAAACTCTGATGGGCTTAGCACCGAAACCTATCTATTTAGTTAGCTCAGCATGAACTGACTGACTGGGCATGTGGAAGGAGGGATTCCTTCCCACTGCCATCTGTAGCCTTACTGAATAATTTTCAGAACCCATTAGTCTGAAACAATCTGCTATCAAAGAGAGAATGGAGATTCAGACTTTCTGGAAGGGATAAGAGACTGCCAGGAAGGGAGGAGAGGTACAAGTTCCCTTACATAGTCATTCTGACTTATTTTATTGTCCTTTTGTTCTGGTGGGTTCACGCCTTTCTTTTGGAACTTCCCTGATTTTAAACATCGGCTTACCAGCATTTTGCTGAGACTTTATTTTATTTCTTGTCAAAACTGGATGAGGGAGCAGAAAAACTCTCAGAAAATTTAGAAAAGAAGAACAGAAGCATATGAGAAATTCTCTGTATTGACATACCTGCCTGATCACATTTTTGATAACCTCTGCAGCAGATGGTCCACAAACTAAATCTCCATCCAAAGGTGAATTTAAAATCTCCCTTTTTACATCTTCTGGAAGGTACTGAGAATGCAAGCAGGCAAACCTCAACACAATTCCAACCCTAGATGTAGTATCTGAAGAATTGTAAACACATTTAAACAGGGAATAGTGAATGGAGAAACAGAAGAAACAAAACCACACAAAGCAGATTTTTCCTCACAGGAAGGAACTGCAGATAAAACATTTCTCATACTTTCACAGCTAGTCAGACTAAACATTGTAGCCTGACAATTCAAAAGTCTAAAAATTAAAATTGCAGAAAGTTGCATTTTGTCCTGAAACATATCAATTGTTTTACCATCCTTGACAGAAGAGGAAGGATACGAATTAGCAAACTGCTTAGCAGCATCTTGACTGAATAAAGCTATAACTGCTGAGCCAGGTCTGGGATGAGTGAAAAGGAATTTGAAAGACTGAGGAACTTTGTACATTCTATCTGCTTTGTTAGGTGCAGCACGCTGGCTATCAGGGAAACCACTGGCTGTGATGAACACACTCTGAAAAACCTGAGCGTTGTCCCACTGAAATCACTGGCACATTCTGGAAATAGTATAAGAGAAAGATAATCCTTGACAGGGGCATTCAGATAACAAGCTTTCATCTGGGTCTGAATCAGAATACTGAGGAGAAAACTCTATATGTGTCCCATCAAATTCCTCCCCAAATTCAATTACTTGAATCATTCATCATCATCAACTCCCTTTTTCCCATTATCTACATAGGGTCTGGGTGTTGTGTCAACTATTGCCAGCTGTCTCGATTCATGTCACACTCCTTCCTTCTGTGATACTCATGCCTGACTGTCACAGATCTTCTCTCACATAATTCATCCAACTATTTCCTGGATGCCCTCATTTCCTTTTAACCTTATTGCTGTCTGCCCCAAGTCTTGCTGACTAGATTGCCTTCTGCTTTTCTGCACACATGCCTGAAACACAGTAATCTGTTCTTTTTCACCTTTTCTGCAACTGGAGCTACTTTGGCTTTTGCTCTTATGTTATAATTTCTTTGTCTGTCCCATAGTGTACATCCTACCACCCATCTCAGGCACTTCATCTCCATCACCTCTAGCTTTCTCAACTGCTGTGCCTTTACTGCCCAAGTTTCTATACCATACAGTAGTACTGGTCACACCACTGTTTTGTACACCTTAATTTTCAGCTTCCTTGGCATTCTTCTGTCATTTTCCTTAGTGCTGTTTTTACTTCTTCTGTGGTGGGCTTCTTCTCTTCTCTCATTGTAGGCTGTGTCAGGGGCAGTACAGCTTCTGTGAGGTTTTCTTCATTCAGAAATTGCTATAAGTATTCCTTCCATCTGCCTTTGATGTCCTGTGGACTGGCGAGCAGGTTATTCTGGCATTCCTTATGAAGGGTGTCTGACTATCTTCTTTATTTTTCACTCTTTGCCTCACAACCTGGTATAGTTTGTTTGTGCCATCTACTGACTCACTTTCCAGAAGCTGGTAGAGTTTTGCTGATGCCTTAATCTTTGCTATTGCAATTCCTTTTATAGCCTCTTTGTTAGCTAACCAGTATTTGTTCCTAGCCTGGTCTGTCTTTTCTCTCTCCCACTTTTTCCTGCAGTCCTTATTTCTTTTGATGACTTCCTAGGCTTCTGCATTCTACCACCAGCTTTCCTTATAAACCTTATTCTGATCCCTGACTCAGTCACATATTCAATTTCTAATCTCTTCAGGAAAAGCGGAATCAAATTTTCTGTTACAGAAACCACCAAATATAAAGGGTCAATAGCCTGCACAAGACCCTGAACCAGACTTTATAAACTACTCCTGTCCAATGGAACTGTAGCAGAAGAAGATATATGTTTAGATTTATGTTTCTTTTTGGCAGGAGTGTTAGGACAAACAGGGTTTTTAATGGAACAGCTTCAGCAGGGATGAGCATAGCACTCTGTCTAAGCAAGGGCACCTTCTCTTCCCTTTCTCCCAGCACTGATAAAGGTGGCTCTCCCTTGCCCACTGAGGGTACCACAACAGCCACAGAGGATAAGGCTAAGCCCCAGTCCATACTGGCTGTATGGGCAAACACCAGAGGCATCTGGGGAAAAAAATAAAGGGTCTGAGGAACCAGCTTTAGCCACAGCAGAGTAACCCAGCCATGGGTGATGCAAATTGATAGCCTCCTGTTTTGGCAAAGGATGTTTAGTTAACATTTTCTTTTTGTGGCTGGAAGAAGGACCAACCACGGGACTGATGTTTTGTTCCATTGTCAAGCCAAAAATGGTGCCTCTTTTGTGGTGAAACTAAGCAGCACAAGCTTCAAAAGCAGTATACAGTCACTTCTCACAGTAAAACACAGCAAAAAGCACTCTAATACACTTTACCAGCCCCCCTCCCTGCCGCCAAAAGTAATTTAAACACAGTTTGTTCCAGTTAAAGATGTTTTCAGAATGTTTAAGTCAACCAAATCTCCTATCCTTTGCCCTTGCACGTCAATGGAACTCCTTACCACCATCCATCCGGACCACCACAAACCACACTACCTTTAAAAACTCACTTCACTCACACCTAACATCCCTCTGGGAATGCTCCTGCTCCCACCCCACATAATTTATTATAATCTCTACACCTCTGACATCTCATGTACTTCAGTGTCCTATTCGTATACTTCTATAGCAGGATCAAATTTATCTGCAAATAATTACTTATAATTTTATAACTTATAACATTTACTTGTTCATTCCAGAAATTGTATATTTAAATGCTATGATTTTACTTGTACTACTGTAACTACTTGTACTACTGTATTTACTGTAACGTAACACTTTGAATGTAATTTTCATTTTTATGGAGCTTTTCTCCCCAGGACTCCATTGAAAACAGGCTCTTCTTGGCCCAATGGACTATCCTGGTAAACAAACTGCAAATAAAAATAAATAAAATATATAACCACTTTTTGTTGTTGTATCTTACGGCTTTTCCCGGTTAGGGGTCGCCACAGTGGAACTCCGGTCCGCTAATGATTGGCAGTAGATTTTTACGTGCCGAATTGCTGGCCCTGATGCACAACCTTCAGTGAAGGTACACCCATTCACGCATGTCTCCACACAGAAGACGCTTTAGCTGAGAATCGAACAGGACAATGTCTTACTGTGAGGCGACAACGCTACCGCAGCACCACCACCTCAGTATAAAACTGTCAAATACAAAAGTGCACTCCCTTTTAAAATTACAGCAAAGTCGCACTGACAGTCAATAAAAACACATATTCCTAGTTTAAAACATGCCTTCTCAAGCAGGTAAGGAAATTTAAAAATTAAAAATATGTGGAATGTTTTTCCCCATTGGGAACTTAACTACCCAGCAATGGAACAGCACAATCCAACTTTCAATCCTTAAAAGCTCGCAGAGGAGCTTTCTCTTTGGCATCAGGAAAGCTCTGAAAGGTTTGGTGCCCTGAAGCTTTGGAAGCTGACTGGCTGATATATCCTATGCAGGATATAACCCTAATGCAGCACTGATCAATATGAAAACCATCTAAAAAGTTTCATTTTGATTTTTGAAAGTAAATGGGTACGGGGAAGGGAAGTGTACTCTTTGACACTCAGTGAACCAAACAAGGGCTTTTCATTTCAAGTTAAACAATGCAATTCATTTACTAAGATATAATTTTTAAATTGGTCCCCCCAGTCAATTTCATGCTGATCTGCTGACTGAATGTTGGCTACCTGTTAGTTTATTTTACATATTTTTATAGCTTTACTATGCTGGATGTGAAAACACTGTCCAGTCAGGTTGGTATTGCATGCTCATTTGAGTTATTATTAAAAATATCGTGTCATTGGCATTGGGGTCAGCAAAGCACAGGATTTGATTCTTAAGTTTGAGAGAAACTGGCTAGGCTTAAAATGGCTCAAAAGGACAGCTAGCCTAATACTTACCTATGAACCTATTTAGGCAGCATATTGGTCCAGTTATAAAGGCATGCCACACTGATGAAAGTACATGTAAAACACAGGCATAGTATCATGGCAGTATTTTCCTCTGTAGTGTCAGCTATAAGCCTTCATCTGTAAGGATCAACTAAAGATGTGGCAGTCACATGTTTTGCACAGCATCAGAAAGGTATGACAGTTTTTTCTTTGATATGTATAGTGTATACACAAGACACTTTTAGCAAGCATGCTTTTTAAATAACACATTTCTAAATGACAAAGCATTGCTGTAGAATCTTAGATCTTGGGCCTGTATGATTAATTATGACTTGTTTGTCTTTTCGGCTTTTTCCTGGTTAGGGGTCGCCACAGCTGAACTCTGCTCCGCTAATGATTAGCAGTCGATTTTTATGGTGCCGAGTTGCCAGCCCGATGCCCAACCATCAGCGAAGGCACGCCCATTCACGCATGTCTTTTGGAGGCCACTCGACTGCGGGGAGAACATGCAGACTCCACACAGAAGGCACTCCAGCCAAGACTCGAACAGGAGAACCACTTGCTGTGAGGTAACAATGCAACAGCTGTACCACCACGGAATTCATGATTAATTATGACTACAGAATTAATTTTGATGAAACAAAATATGCATTTACATTATTTGCTATCACTTGTACATTTATACCAGTAGTAAAGTGGTAACTGAAAATCCATTTTTAGCTCTTCTTATGTGAACAACCTTCTGGATTTGCAACTGATGTAGCTGGTTTTAGCAGGAGCATTAATACATTGTCTGTTATATTTCTGCTGTTGCAAGGCAGTAGGCAAAATTATACACTGCTGATGTTTTTCACTGACTCATACACAGAATACTTTTTTAAATGTCTCAATGATGATACACAATTAAAAGGAGCGTGGAGCAATGCCCACACAATACCTATCATCATGCAGGTGTCTGAGAATGAACACGAATTGTCAAACAGAGTTATTTGGCTCACAGCTGTCATTTTATGAGATTTGGCTATGTGGAATGCATTAAATTACATCATTTTCATTAATACTTTTAGGAATTTCCCCTGGTAGTTTTTAACATGTTCTCAGCTGCCATTCACATTAACTGAAGCTTCAGCTTGACAGAGATGGCTCATTTTAATAAGCTGTAGGTATACACTCTAATATTCCTTACATCTAGAACTTACAACTAAGTCACCATGACATTTCAGTTTATCTTCTCTTACCTGCCCAAGACTAATACCTTTGCTTTGCACTGAGGTTAACATCAAAGTCTGTAACATGAACTGCTAATTTCCTTATTTCTTTTTTCTCTCATAAACTCTCTTTTATGATATTTGCAAACCCTATCAATCCTATTAAGAAAAGCCTCAGAATATTAATGATTTTATATTGCATAACTGATGGTCTGTCTATACTGTGCGTACTTAATGATCTAATGAAGAGTGAGTTATGCAGAGGTATAAAGGCGACAGACGGCAGGAAACATATTAATAAAGATTTGCTGACGGTCAATAGGTCAAAAAATTCCAGGGGGAACCCCATCTTTAAAACAACTTACCCCAAGGTTGCAGGATACAAAAATGGGAAAGGCGATAGATGGCAGGAAACATATTAATAAAGATTTGCTGGCAGTCAATAGGTCAAAAAAATTCCAGGGGGAACCCCATCTTTAAAACAACTTACCCCAAGGTTGCAGGATACAAAAATGGGAAAGGCGATAGATGGCAGGAAACATATTAATAAAGATTTGCTGGCAGTCAATAGGTCAAAAAAATTCCAGGGGGAACCCCTTCTTTAAAACAACTTACCCCAAGGTTGCAGGATACA
Source organism: Protopterus annectens (assembly GCF_019279795.1). NCBI lineage: Eukaryota > Metazoa > Chordata > Ceratodontiformes > Protopteridae > Protopterus > Protopterus annectens. The sequence continues at coordinate 1,521,785,048 of NC_056735.1, forward strand.
AAAATGGGAATCACTATGAGAACTGGCCAGTTTCATTTAATTCAGATGTTTGTTAGTTAACTTATGGTTGATCGTCTTGAATTATAACCATCATAAAATGAATTAGAAACTGAAGGGAAAATTATTCTCACTGGCTGTACTGTATAAACCTTGTACATAGTGTACAATGGATGTAAAAAAATATTGAATATAAATGACTTATTCTAGACTGTGAAACATGTAAACAGAAATACATTTAAAAAGAAAACTACAGCCAAATTGCAAAGTACAACAGCAGTGTATGTGTGGAACAAAAACGTGCTGATTATTGGGAATATAAGTGGTAACCTGCAGTGAACAGGGAATTGCATTTGTTTCATCATTAATCAATATTTGCTTGAACACGAATAATGAAATTCAACAAGAGCATATAGACAGATGTGAAACAGGTAATGACTAAGCCAAATAATCTGCAACTGGGAAGCAAAGATTTAGTGGAAAGGCTGAAATATTTCTTCATGTGGAAATAAATGAATGCCGACATAATTGTGTGCTGTTGGGCTAGGGTAAGCAAAGTATACTGAAATCGAGTTGTACTGATAACACTGGCAAAACAAACAGAGCTATGCATGCAGGAAGGAACCATACATTGGAGAAAATGTTAGGAGATTTAGATGGCATTTAATTTGAGCATTTATCTTTGTAACAAACACCACATTGAATGAGTGGGCTGTAGTCTTAACTAATGCAATATAAGCTATTTTTGTATGAGCTGTCAGACACACTAAGCTAACAAAGCTGCTCTCTAAAATGGACAAATGGGAAGCAAAAAAAAAAAACAAAGGTAGGTATTTCAGCTTTGACTCTCTGAATAAAACCATTTTGTCTTACCATAAAGTAATAAACTACTTAATGAGAAAGCAAAATGACAAGAATTTTACATACCCGGAAAGAAAAGGACAATCTTTTTGGTGCTTTTGTTTAACTTTATCACCATCTGGTGATCAATCATAGAACTTCACAAGTACACCAAAAATTTCATAGAGGAGTGTACTTTTGATAGCTGCAGTATCTCTCTCTCTCTCTCTGTAACACACACACACACACACACACACACACACACACACACACACACACACACACACACACACACACACACACACACACACAAACACACACACACACACATGCTATATTGAAAGGTCCATAAAAACAATCCAAAGCTTGGAAGTCAAAAGTCAATGTATTCTCGTCTTTCTTGAGAAGGCAGTTTACTATTATTCTCTATAAAACTTTTGTGTGATGAGACTCAAGGTTAACTCACCATGAGTGTGTATATTGTCAGTTATCAGAGGAAGACAGAGTCAGTGGACAACAGCACTTTTATCCAACTATAAACCATTCTGAGATATTTAAAGGGAAGCTGCAGAATCATCCCTGTATTATTATTATTATTATTATTATTATCATTATATTTCAGAATAGTAGCTTCCAGTCGGAAACCAATATAGATTTACATACCGGATCGGTCGAGCCTGGGTTAACAACGACCGCCACCAGTACTGTTAGCTGACAGTGTGCTGGTGGAAATTGGGCTACTGTTGGCCGAAGGAGGAGAAGGAGAAGAAGGGGGGAAGGCATGCCCGAAGGCAGGAAGAGAGGAGAAAGGTTAGGAGTGTGGTAGTGAGGGTAGGAACTTTGAATGTTGGCAGCATGACTGGTATAGGGAGAGAGTTAGCTGATATGATGGACAGAAGGAAGGTTGATATATTGTGTGTACAAGAGACCAGATGGAAGGGAAGTAAAGCCAGGTGGGTTCAAATTGTTCTATCATGGTGTGGATGGGAGGAGAAATGGGGTAGGGGTTATCCTGAAGGAACGGTATACCAAGAGTGTTTTGGAGGTGAAAAAAGTGTCAGATAGAGTGATGTTTATGAAGCTGGAAATTGATGCTGTAATGATGAATGTTGTTAGTGCATATGCTCCGCAAGTTGGGTGTGTGATGGATGAGAAAGAAAAATAATTTTGGAGTGAGTTGGATGAAGTGGTGATGACTGTACCCAAGGGTGAGAAAGTGGTGATCGGAGCAGATTTCAATGGGCATGTTGGTGAAGAGAACAGAGGAGATGAAGAAGTGATGGGTAGGTATGGTGTTAAGGAAAGGAATGCAGAAGGTCAGATGGTAGTGGATTTTGCAAAAAGGATGGATATGGCTGTGGTGAATATGTATTTTAACAAGAGGGAGGAGCATAGGGTGACATACAAGAGTGGAGGGAGATGCACACAGATGGATTATATCCTATGCAGGAGGGCCAGTTTGAAGGAGATTGGAGACTGTAAAGTGGTGATGGGGGAAAGTGTAGTTAGGCATTATAGAACGGTGGTCTGTAGAATGACATTGGTGATCAAGAAGAGGAGGAGGAGGAGTGTGAGGACAGCACCAAGGATCAAATGGTGGAAATTGAAAAAGGGTGATTGTGAGGTGGAGTTCAGGGAAGAGTTAAGACAGGCACTGGGTGGCAGTGAAGTGTTACCGAATAGCTGGGTAACTACAGCAGAGCTAGTAAGGGAGATTGCTAGAAATGTGCTTGGTGTGACATCTGGACAGAGGAAGGAGGACAAGGAGACCTGGTGGTGGAATGAGGAAGTACAGGAGAGTATATGGAGAAAGAGGTTGGCAAAGAAGAAGTGGGATTGTCAGAGAGATGAAGAAAGTAGACAGGAGTATAAGGAGATGAGGTGCATGGTAAAGAGAGAGGTGACAAAGGCTAAGGATAAGGCGTATAGAGAGTTGTATGAAAGGCTGGACACTAAGGAGGGAGAAAAGGACCTGTACCAATTGGCTAGACAGAGGGACCGAGGTAGGAAAGATGTGCAGCAGGTAAAGGTGATAAAGGATAATGAGGGAAACGTATTCACTAGCGTGGAGAATGTGTTGAACAGATGGAAGGAGCACTTTGAGGGGCTGATGAATGAAGAGAATGAGAGAGAGAGAGAGAAGGCTGGATGATATGGGGATAGTGAATCAGGAAGTGCAATGGATTAGCAAGGCGGAAGTAAGGATAGCTATGAAGAGGATGAAGAATGGAAAGGCTGTTGGTCCAGATGACATACCTGTGAAAGCTTGGAGGTGTTTAGGAGAAATGGCAGTGGAATTTTTAACCAGATTGTTTAATGAAATCTTGGAAAGTGAGAGGATGCCTGAGGAGTGGAGAAAAAGTGTTTTGGTACCGATTTTTAAGAATAAGGGTGATGTGCAGAGCTGTAGTAACTACAGAGGGATAAAACTGATCAGTCACAGCATGAAATTATGGGAAAGAGTAGTGGAAGCTAGGTTAAGAAGGGAGGTGATGATTATTGATCAGCAGTATGGTTTCATGCCAGGAAAGAGTACTACAGATGCGCTGTTTGCTCTGAAAGTGTTAATGGAGAAGTACAGAGAAGGTCAGAAGGAGTGTAATTGTGTCTTTGTGGACTTAGAGAAAGCATATGACAGGGTGCCTAGAGAGGAGTTGTGGTATTGTATGAGAAAGTCGGGAGTGGCAGAGAAGTATGTAAGAGTGGTATAGGATATGAACAAGGGTAGTGTGACAGCAGTGAGATCTGCCATGGGCGTGACAGATGCGTTTAAGGTGGAGGTGGGATTACATCAAGGATCAGCTCTGAGCCCTTTTTTATTTGCACTGGTGATGGACAGGTTGACAGACGAGATCAGACAGAAGTCCCTGTGGACTATGATGTTTGCAGATGACATTGTGATATGTAGTGAGAGTAGAGAACAGGTTGAGGAGACCCGGGAGAGGTGGAGATATGCTCTAGAGAGGAGAGGAATGAAGGTCAGCCAGACTAAGATAGAATATATGTGTGTGAATGAAAGGGAGGATAGAGGAATTGTGAGGATGCAGGGAGTAGAGTTGGCAAAGGTGGATGAGTTTAAATACTTGGGATCAACAGTTCAGAGTAATGACGAGTGTGGAAGAGAGGTGAAGAAAAGAGTACAGGCAGGGTGGAGTGGGTGGAGAAGAGTGTCAGGAGTGATTTGTGACAGACGAGTACCAGTAAAAGTGAAAGCGAAGGTCTCTCCAAAAGGGTAGTGAGACCAGCTATGTTATATGGGTTGGAGACAGTGGCATTGACAAAAAGGCAGGAGTCAGAGCTGGATGTGGCAGAGTTGAAGAGGTTAAGATTTGCGCTGGGTGTGACGAGGGTAGACAGGATTAGAAATAAGTATATTAGAGGGTCAGCCCAGGTTGGACAGTTTGGAGACAAAGCCAGAGAGGCGAGATCGTATTGGTTTGGACATGTGCTGAGGAGGGATGCTGGGTATATTGGGAAAAGGATGCTAAGGATGAAGCTGCCAGGTAAGAGGAAAAGAGGAAGGCCTAAGATAAGGTTTATGGATGTGGTTAGAGAAGACATGCAGGTGGTTGATGTGACAGAGCAAGACGCAGAAGACAGGAGGAAATAGAAACAGGTGATCCGCTGTGGCGACCTCTAACTGGGAAAAGCCGAAAGAAGAAGAAGCTTCCAGTCTTAACATTGCATTTCCCTAGCTGTAGCAAACATATTTTGGAAAACATGAGCATGAGAAAATTTGAAAAAGGACACTTTCGGAAAAAGTGTTAAAACCTGTATAATGCAGAGTTACATAAAGTATTACTGCCAATTTATGTAGATTACCAGTATGCACTGTGCAGTACAGATGAGATATGGTGGCTTGAATTCTCATATGAAGAAATGAAAAAAGATCTGCATGGCATCTACTGGTCTACAGTTTCTGCTAGTCTCAATAACTACTACATACTTGATAGCACTTATATGTTTTCACCATATTGCAAAAGGCAGTGCAGTCAAAAGAGGAGACTGATGTAAATGTAACAGTCCACTACACACTTTCTTTGGTTAGGTTGCTATATTCTGTGCAAACTGCCATGTGGATGGGCGTGGTGCAGCCACTAGTGGTTCTGCCCTGCCATGCATGCTGGTGTATGTGGAGGTGGTCACAGTGTCTTCTGCTGCTGAGCAATACTGCAGGCTTCTGGGGATGTTGGCTGGCTCGCCCGAAGGCAATGCATCATATAGTGTAGCATGCAGCATTCATACCTTTCAATTGTATAGATTTTTGCAGAATGTCCAGATTTTTGTCTCATATTTTTCATCTCTTTCTTATAAAATTTTGGTTTTCTGGCAAATCATTGAGGGATGAGGTCAGAAAACAATGACAGCCATTTGAGTTTCAGACTTCATACCCTTCAGAATATTTAACTGTGTAAGAGCAATATTTAAAAAGTCCCCATATTTTTGCACCTTTGTACCCCCATTGTTAATGGCTTTTTCCAGATTTCTTGCTCTAAGAGGTTGACAGGTATGAGCATGCTATACTTGCCAGACAGTATGGGAGCATACTGTAGTGCCCCTCAGACATTTCCAAGCAGTGGACCTTCTACCTCAATCATCTAAGAACATAGATTTAAAGATTTATGGATATACTATGGCTAGTGAGTCTCATGATCATTCATGCCTTGCCAATAAGTCACAACTCCTTTCTCCTGATAGGCCATACCAATTAATCCTGGAGTAAACCTGTGGATACCCATCCAGTAATCAGGTTTATGTTTAAAGGAAGATAGTAATTTACACTGCTTCACATGAAGAAGGAGTTTATTACAGAATTTAGGAAGATGCTGAGTAATTTACATGTCTCCCCACTGTGTTTTATATATCTTTTGGTGAATTTTTAGGTACCTGCTTCTACTATTGGTGAAGCCATTGGACTTGCGGAGAAATCGGATGTCCAGGACAATTAGGTCTCTGTTGCCATGGTAAATGAGACAGAGATATCCACTCAAAATGCTCTAACACACAATATAAAGGAGAGCGCTTCCAGACTCTCTGGATAGATTAGAGACTTAAGGTCTGTGATCTTTTTGGTTACAGACCTATGGAGTAATTGTTTGATATGTTTAGTAAGATAGATCCCTAAGGGGGTGCTGTGCTCGGTAATTGCCTGATCGATGCTGAGTATAAGGGAGTGATTACCTCTTTAGACCTTGATATTATTCCTTTGGCAATTAGTTTGGCTAAATAAAAGGTGAAAAGAGAGGAAGAATCAACCAAAGTACCTAAAGCCATAATTACATTTTCATTTTGTTGTGGTGTGTTATGCATGCAGCATGACGAGGGAACAGGCTGTCTACCAAAAGTGATGATGCTACAGCTTTTAGCATTAAGATGAAACCTGTTTCTAGTACACCAAGGGTTTACTAGGGATACTTCATTCTGGGATTAGGTTTCTTAGGGTGACAATGATATATCGTTGTTTAGCCATGCCATGTGGGCTTTGTATGGGCATCATTAGCCAGAGATTCAAGGGGTAACCTTCATCATCTGTAACTTGTTAGGGACAGAGGAGAGAGAGATTTTGGTGGATTAGTGTTGTGTACCTGCCATATATTCGGCTTTGGATATTTAGGTGTACTAATGTGCCTACATTTACCTACTAAGTGGTCTTGTGGGGTGCTTCCATGATGAAACTGGCAATATAAATTACTTGTATTCCCCTGGGTGCTGTGTGTCCCGGGTCCCCTTTGGATGTGCATAGGGGCTCTGAATGGAGAGCTGATTGTCCTGCCTCCTGCCCTCACTTAAGTGCCAGTTACATTGATCCAGCTTTGTCCTGAACAGTGTGTTAAAGGTGAACAGTATGCAATTACCCAACTTAATGAATAACCATTTATTGCACACAAATACAATGTATGATTTTATCTCACAGTGTGATACTTGGATTACATGGCATTTGATCATGCATTAATGTGGTCCAAAGACCTGCTGTTTGGTGAACTCCTTATACTTCAGAGTGTGTGTGTGCGTGTTTGTATACACACACACACACACACACACATATATATATATATATATATATATATATATATATATATATATATATATGTTGTCAAGTCAACGCACTGGGACTTATCCCTGTATGTCTTGTAGTGTGTGTGGGGTTTTGACTAAACAACAAATATATAAACATCCCACTTTAGAGTTTGAATTTATTCCCAGATTCTATGCAGACTGCACTACCCGCTTTATAGTGTACTTAGCAACATGTGATGTATGCCCCTGCTTCTATGTGGGTAAAACCATCCAAAGATTGAGGGACAGGGTATACAAACATTTATCAGATATGAGGAAGGGTGATATAAACAATGCCCTTGCCAAACATCAATCTGAATGCCCTGGACATGATTTTTCTTTTACAGTGTTATAACATGTTTTTAAAAATGTGAGAGGTGGTGACTGTAACAACTATTTGGAACAGATGGAGCTAAAATGGATTCTTACGATGCAAACTTATAAGCATCCAGGGTTGAATAGTCAGGTTAATATCAAACCCATTTTGAGTGGGTGGAGGCTTAAGGCACATAGGAAGTTGCATTGATTGTATGAGGAAATGATGTCATTGTTTTCTTTGGCACAATTTTCTCTTGTTTTTGATAGGTCAAGTGTTAGTTTAAAAATGTTCATGTTTTTTTAGTTTCTTATAGGATCTGAAGAAGCTGTATGCGAAAGCACTTGTCCTTTTTTATCTGACTTTTACATGGAATTTGTTTGCTGCTATTTTTATCATCATTTTTATTAAAGCCGTGTCTTCAGTTGTGGTTGTCCAGTACCTATAGCCATCCTCTCACCTCTCTCAAAAATACTGGAAAAATGCATTCATAAACAAGTTATAAAATACCTACTTCAGGAAAACTTGCTTATTCCCATCCAGCACAGTTTCCGCCCTAAACACTGCACCTCAACTGCCCTAATATCCTTTACTAATACTATTTCTATTGCCAGAGACAACAACAAACTTGTCTCCTGGCTGTTCCTTGAGCTCTCTGAAGCCTATGATATGGTCTTGCACCCACTTCTACTAACCAAACTGACTGACATTAATTTCTCTACCTCTACTATTACCTGTTTTTCCAGCTATCTCACTGACAGGCAACAATCAGTGAAATGGCTCTCAGCACTCTCCCCTCCTCTCCCAGTGAAAATGGGTGTCCCCCAAGGATCTATCCTTGGCCCATTAATTTTTAATATATTCACAAATCTACTCTTTACCTCTTGCCCCCAGTCATCCCTTATACAATATGCAGATGACTCAACACCATCTCCGACACTCCCTCAGACCTTATCACTAAAACTCAAGCATCTTTCAATTCTTTTGAAACCTGGCTCTGTGAAAACCAGCTAATCCTTAACCCTAAGAAAACTAAAGTCTTACTCTTTCTTCCCAAAAACATCACCAACCTTAAGTCAACTTTTTCTATACTGTCCCTCAATAACACTTCCATCAAAGTGGAACTCAGTACAAAACGTCTAGGGGTAATAATAGATGACCAACTTAAATTTGATTTACACATGAATAACTGTATTAAAATGACTCATCAAAAACTTGGACCTCTCTACCATAACAAAAGGTTTCTAACAAACAAAGCAAAAGTAACTCTCTCTCAGACTTACCTACTACGTAGCCTTTTTATAGCTGCCAAATTCTCACTAATCTTAACTCCACACTCCTAGCTAAACTTGAATCAACTTACAATGAGGTTGCTAAATTCGCTGCACACCAAACCTATAAATCTCATCTTTGCCTTTCTCTAAGACACTTAGACTGGTTGGAATTACCCCACCAGCTCGTACTCTCTCAACTACAGACAATTCACTCTATACTGTACGAGCAATCCTTTTGTCCTAGCCTATCTCATCTCTCAATATTCTTCCATCAGGTCTCTACGTAGCTCTGACCAAAACCTGTTACAAATATATATACCCAAAACTAAAACTGGAGGCATCCTATACAGCTACAATCCTACCATCTCATGGAACAAACTGCCATTTGAAACCAGGTCCCTAAAACACCCAAAACAATTCAAAACAGCCACCAGAGAAACTCACTGGTCCTGCCACTGCACCCACCCTCCCTAAATCACTGGTCCTCTTGCACACCTTTACCTTACTATATCTGTAAGATTGCTCTTTGCCCCCATCATTTCTGACTAAGAATCTAAAATTCCAGTCTTAATAGCTATAACCATATGAAGTATACACTCTACCTGTCCATCTTTCATCTCCTCCACTGACTTCTTATATCCTAGATTTTACAACGGATATCTTTGTATCTATTACTGTCTTATCTAAAATGCTTTTGTATCTGTGTTTCCCTTTTACTTCCATGTATATACTTGTACAACACTATAACTTCTTCTATAAAACCATACTTACATTGTATTTATGCATTGTAAAATAATGATGCTTTATAACTATCTTTTTATCAATTTTTAATGTTGATATTATCTCTGTATAACAAATGTTACTACCGTGGAGCTTTTCTCCCTGGGTCTCCACTGACAAAGAGCTACACAGCTCAGTTGGACTAACCCGGTTAACAAATGTAAAATAAATAAATAAATAATAGATAATTATGTTTGTGCCATTAGAAACACTTTTTTCTGGATGCATGGAAGCACGCACATCTGGGAAACAATGGTTGCTGCTGAGTACTCCCAGGTGGGCTGGAATTTAATGAGCAAAAAAAATAAAGGCAATCGATTAAGGCATGCAATAATTGGAGGTCTTGCTACCCAATGCTCTCATCTGCATGGAATCAGGAAAATTTTATCAACAGTAACTGAACCCCTCCCAAATAGTTAGACATCATCAGAAAAGAGAAAATTAAAACTGTTCATTATAAGGGTACATTACATGGGAAACCTTCGTTTAATGCATATGGTACTTCTCTTAAAACAATTGTATAGTCAATATACTGTATCTATCACTGTCATGTCACATCTGATTTCTGCACTGACCCCATGAACAGTCAGTCTTTGCTAGTGAATTGAAATAAATTGCCAGACCTTTCCACTTTATTACTCATACACACAGCACACATATATGTGCATGTTTTAAAGTCTCCATTTCACCTACCGCATGTCTCTGGGATAGAGCAGGAAATGCTGCTATCTGGAGAAAACCTACATGAAGACAGGTATGATGTGCAGATCTCACACATAAGACACTGGAGCCAAGAAATGATCAGGAGAGCCTCTTGCTCTGGTGCATCTGCTACTCACTGTGTGACTGATTCACTCAAGCACATTATAGGGATAGCACAATAAAGAAGTGTACACCCGCTACTCACTGTGCAACTGATTCACTCAAGCATATTATAGGGATAGCACAATAAAGAAGTGTACACCTGCTACTCACTGTGTGACTGATTCACCCAGTCATATTATAGGGATATCAAAATAAAGAAGTCTTCACCCGCTACTCACTGTGTGACTGATTCACCCAGTCATATTATAGGGATAGCAAAATAAAGAAGTGTACACCCGCTACTCACTGTGTGACTGATTCACCCAGTCATATTATAGGGATAGCAAAATAAAGAAGTGTACACCCGCTACTCACTGTATGACTGATTCACCCAGTCATATCATAGGGATAGCAAAATAAAGTGTACACCCGCTGCTGACTGTGTGACTGATTCACTCAATCATATTATACAGATAGCAAAATAAAGAAGCGTACACCTGCTACTCACTGTGTGACTGATTCACTCAATCATATTATACAGATAGCACAATAAAGAAGCGTACACCCGCTACTCACTGTGTGACTGATTCACTCAATCATATTATACAGATAGCACAATAAAGAAGTGTACACCCATTACTCACTGTGCGACTGATTCACTGAAGCATATTATAGGGATAGCACAATAAAGAAGTGTACACCCGCTACTCACTGTGCAACTGATTCACTCAAGCATATTATAGGGATAGCACAATAAAGAAGTGTACACCTGCTACTCACTGTGTGACTGATTCACCCAGTCATATTATAGGGATATCAAAATAAAGAAGTCTTCACCCGCTACTCACTGTGTGACTGATTCACCCAGTCATATTATAGGGATAGCAAAATAAAGAAGTGTACACCCGCTACTCACTGTGTGACTGATTCACCCAGTCATATTATAGGGATAGCAAAATAAAGAAGTGTACACCCGCTACTCACTGTATGACTGATTCACCCAGTCATATCATAGGGATAGCAAAATAAAGTGTACACCCGCTGCTGACTGTGTGACTGATTCACTCAATCATATTATACAGATAGCAAAATAAAGAAGCGTACACCTGCTACTCACTGTGTGACTGATTCACTCAATCATATTATACAGATAGCACAATAAAGAAGCGTACACCCGCTACTCACTGTGTGACTGATTCACTCAATCATATTATACAGATAGCACAATAAAGAAGTGTACACCCATTACTCACTGTGCGACTGATTCACTGAAGCATATTATAGGGATAGCACAATAAAGAAGTGTACACCCGCTACTCACTGTGCGACTGATTCACCCAGTCATATTATAGGGATAGCAAAATAAAGTGTACACCCGCTGCTGACTGTGTGACTGATTCACTCAATCATGTTATACAGATAGCACAATAAAGAAGCGTACACCCGCTACTCACTGTGTGACTGATTCACTCAATCATATTATACAGATAGCACAATAAAGAAGCGTACACCTACATGAGCCTGGATAATGGAATTTTTGTAGTAGATACTGAGTTCCTGATTATGCTTGTTGTTTGTTCCTTACTGAAGGTTAGAGATCCATTACTGTAAAATTCTGAAGAACTGCATTCTGTGCTTGAAGTTATAGAATGACACCCTAACAAGAACTTCTTGGAAGATCTGATAAATAATAACTGTTTTTTTTCTTTATAATAAAAGTATGATCATTCTTCCTATCTCTTCATTGCTGTAAAAGAAATGTCCGCACTACCAAAACACACGCACTTGCATAAGTGCACATGTCTCTGTATATATTCACAATTCACATATTCCTATTATATCTTGATGGACAGCATTTGTTTAAGTATATTCACTCCTGGAAGGAGGGACTCACTTGGGGAGGTGTCAGAAAAAGCTTCCAGCAAATAAATGAACTGCCATGCAACACCTTGTCAGTAAGTTGTCTAAAAAAAGAAGGTCAGTATCTTATAAGAACTTTATAGTTCCTATAGCTTCAAGTCTTGTGCAAAAAATAATTTTGCCAGAGCTTCTGATATAATTCCCATCTCCAACAAACTGTGTGCTCTGTGCCACCCACGAAATGATATGGTTAGGAGTAGTGATACCTTCTCATTACTACAAACTACAATTTACTATGTCTATACTTTGTGAGTACCTCGGATAACATGCAAATGAATTAAACTGCCCATCTTCTTTATTTTTTCACAGTCCAGATCTAATTTTTAACTGAAGTTTTCTGTAACTCATTGTCTTTTTCAGCACGATAAAAACTCTAGTAGGAAATTACTGTTACTGATATTTCTAATATTTCAAGCTCAGTTTTCTGCTTAAAATGCTTTTTTTCACATTTTATTAACAATCTTCTCAAATCTTCTTTGCATTTTATAAATGGGAAGTCAGATTCGCTAAACATATGCAAACCATACCTCTCAACCTCTTAGAGCAAGAAATCTGAAGAAAGTCATAAATAAAAGTGGGACAAAGGCCCAAAAACTGGGGCAATTTTTAAATATTGCTCTTACAAACTTAGAAAGTTGATAGAATAACTGATATTTGTAATAGCGTTAATTTTCTGAAAGACATGAAGTCTGAAACTCAAATGTCTGTGATTATTTTCTAACTTCAATCTTTAATGATTTAACACTAATTTGCCAGAAAACCAAAATTTTATGAAAAATGGACCAAATATATGAGGCAAAAACCTGGGCATTCAGAGAAAATCTGTACAGTTGAGAGGTATGATGCAGACACAACATATCCTTACTTTCCACAGTTCCGATGGGCATAGTCAAGCAAGAGAATTTTAAACCCAATACTGTGAACATTTTTTGTAGTTTATTACCCATTAGCAATGCAGAGGAAAAATGCGCATCTTTGTTGCCTCAAGGTATGAACAGGATAAGTCTACATGTATATACCATTCCTGTGGAGAATAAAATCCACATGGGAACTGTTTTAACTCCTAGTAAATAGTCTACACTAATAAACAACTGCATAATATGAAATATGTTCACATATCTGTGTATGTAAGGATCTACAGGATTTCAAGGTTATGCTCTCCACTGTCATCTTATTATGCTATTTGACTGTCATCCTTTGGGGGTCATAAAGACCATTGCCATTTCATGAATTTAAAGGAAACCATAGTATGAAAATATACTGAAATGTATATGTTAAAAGGCCATTAAAAAGAAAAAAGATAATGACAGGAATACTGCTTAACTAATGATACAAGAGAGTCCCATCAAACGTTTCACAGTTCTGCAACTTTTTTCTAATGACACATCCTTGACTGAGGCTTGTTACAAGTCACCTTACATGTAACCAGATATTTGTACATAAAGGGCTTTACCATATGCCGCAGTAAGGTTTTGAAGATTGAGTTAATACCATCAGCACTGTCCAACGTATGTAGAAATGATTCCAGTGAAGTTGAATAAGAACCTACTCTACAATTAATCTCTTCACTGGAGTTAGAGCTGCCAAATGCAGTATTTAATATTATAACAGGGCTTATATACAGAAGGTGTATCACTCTAGCAGGAAGTATTGGCCCTCCCATCCTGGGATCAGCACTACCACAAAGTTCTTACCTGGTTAGGAAGCCACTTAGTGTATCGATGAGCTACCTGCAGCCTGTCACTTCACTTTATTTCAGAGTCAGTTACGTTTAAAAAGATTGGTATTTTGGAGCGGAGTCCTTGATGTTCATGCAGTAAAAAAGAAGCTGTACAACAGTCTCCCATATGCCTGTCATATGTTCCTTTATCTTCCTCTGTGTGATCATTAAATGGCAGTGTCATGGTATCTAGCAAATAAGGCATTACCTCACTGATAAGGTATGCAGCACCAAGCAGCACAATTTATCAAGTGAAAGGCATTATGGTTAATCAGAGTTTACAGCATTCAGTAAGGCTGTCATTTCAGACCTTTAATCACATACACATCTGAAAAAAAAAATTAAAACTACATGCAGCATGACACCAGTGGGATTTCTGTCAAAAGATCGAATGGGCAGATTGTCAAAACCCATAGAGTCGAGACCATATGAATGACAATTCAGTCTGTTGAACTGTTTTGACAGAGATTGTGTTACATTAGGGATCAGGAAATTTGTCCTTTTCCCCACTGTAATGTGATTTCAGAGTTGGTATACATAATTAGTAGGGTATGGGAGGGGTGCAGCCTCCTATGTGGGGGTGTAGAGGGACTTGCTCCCATGAAAAAGCATTTTTTTCTGTTGTATGCTGGTGTTGGTTGTGTTTAATTATTTTTTGATGGACTGAATTGTCGATCATAATTGACAATTTGTCCATTCGATCATTTGACATAGATACAATACCACTGCATCATTAGTAATCAATTGTTTTCCTAGGCACAGTTATATAAAACTTGTACAGTAAATACATTAGCTAGTTACATGTTGACTTTCATTTGTAATACAGTTCAGGCAACAATGCTTATACACTAGGTTTTGCTGCATCTACTGATGCAAATGAAGTCCACGTGGATCTCTGGTACTTCAGGATAGCCTAAATTTTAATGCTGCTGTTACAGTCTTCTTGAAAAGTACTTTATACTTTGTTCTTTTTATGAAAAATATATATGTAACACTATCAGCTACTGAGGCATTCTTAAGGGTACCAAGCATCTGACTTATGCCGTGTACATATGCCAGAGTTCTTGGTTGTCTAAATATGCTAATAAAATTTGAAAGGATTTAAAGGGTGAAATGATGCCAGTTTATTCCTTGGTGACTAGTGGTGGCATTCAGTCATAAATGTTGCATGTCACTTAGATGCATGACATAACAAAAAAAAAATGGCAGTGCCCTGTGTGGCAGTGGCTGCTTTGGATACCATCAGGAAAGTGCATTATTTGTCTTCTTTTTCATCAGTAACTTCAGGAAAATCAGCGGAAGGAAATGAAGTTAGCTTAAGCTACAATGCAGTGGAACTGTTAGAAATTGGATCTAAAATCTCACAGTGCTGCTTTTTTATCACAGTTTACAGAAAGGCCTGTAAGGCCTAACATACTACAAGAGCTCCTACAGCTGGGTATTTTGCTATGGACAGGAATGCAAACATCTGGCTAATCATATGTTCATGGCTCCAGGCAGACACTTAAAATGGAAAAGATGCAGCAGGTCAAGAAAAAGAGGCACCAGAGCAGGAAGTTCAATTAAATTAAAATTTGACCCTCACAGGCTTGCACTGCCTTCCATTCTGCTGGCAAATGTACACTCAATTCAAAGCAAGATGCATTACTTAAGACTGGAACTCCCTTTGCAAAACAAGGTGAGAAACAGCAGTCCATTTGTGTTTACTGAAACATGGCTTAATCCTAATATTAGTGAAAGCATTGTAAATGTAGGGGACATGATATTATTCAGAGCAGACAGAATTCAATCACTCTGTGGCAAGTCTCAAGGAGGGGGAGTGTGTATATATGTAAATAACAGCTGGTGTAGTAATTGTGAAGTAGTTAACTGTTAATTCTCAGAGAACATTGAATTTCTGTCCTTAAAATGCAGACCTTTCTACTTGCCTAAAGAGTTCAATGAAGTATGTATTATGGCAGCCTACATTCCACCCCATGCAAACACCAATGAAGCACTGCCCACTCTCTGTCAGTCTATAAGTGATGTTCAAAACAACCCAGAGTTTGCAATAGTAATTGCAGGGACTTTAACGAGGCCAACTTAACGTCAGTATTACCCCATTACCACCAACAAGTGTACTTTGTCATGAGAGGGGTAAATACACTGGATAAGGTATATACCAACATTATGCAAGCATATAAAGCAGCACGTTATCCGCATCTAGGTAGCTCTGACCACCTAGCCATCATGCTGGTTCCTGCATACAAATCACTACTAAAAACCAGAAAACCAACTAGAAAACAAATAAGGCTATGGCCTTTGGGAGCAGTCTCAGCTCTGCAAGTCAGCTTTGTGTGCACGGACTGGTCAGTGTTCAGAGAGGCAGCCATGATAGACAACCACACTGACCTGGATACATACACAGAGTCAGTCATGGACTTATAACAAAACCAAGTGCATCACCACATGGGCAAACCAAAAGCCATGGCTAACCAGTGAGGTATACAAGCTTGTAAAAGCTAGGAATTCTGCAATTAGATCAAATGACATGGATGCTCTAAAGGTTGCCTGAGCTAAACTGAACAAAGGTATTAAGGATGTGAAGAGAACCTATGGCAAGAAGATCCAGGGCCACTTTACCAACCAGAGGGATACCAGACAATTATGGAAGGGCATACAAATCATCACTGACTACAAAACTGTATCAGCCTCATGTGATGACAGCACTGAATTTTTGAACCAACTGAACATCTTCTTCAGCAGGTTTGATGCAGATAACAAAACTGTGGCAAATAAACTACCTGTTGACAAAGATGAAGCAGTGCTGAGCCTGAATACAACTAATGTCATCATATCCTAGAAACGGGTCAACCTGAGGAAAGCAGCTGGTCCAGATAACATCATGGGTAGGGTACTACTGGAATGTGTAAAAGATTTGGCACCAATACTCATGGACATTTTCAATACTTCTCTACAACTTGCCAGTGCACCAAAATGCTTCAAGAAGATGACCATCATTTCCTTACCCAAGAAACCACAACCAACATCTCTAAATGACGTCTGACATAGTGATGAAATGCTTTGAGAGGCTGGTTAAAGATCACATAGCCTCAAGCATACCGGCGACTGGACACATTGCAGTTTGCATACAGGATAAACTGTAGTACAGTGGATGCCATCTCCCTAGCACTACATGAAACTTTGACCCACTTGGAAGCCAAGATCTGCTATGCAAGAATGCTATTCATAGACTTCAGTTCTGCATTCAATACTGTCATCCCTCAGAATCTGAAAATGAAACTACTATAGCTCAACCACAAAAGAAGACCAAACGTAGTGAAAACCACAAGACCTGTGTCCAAACAGTGTTTATTAATCCTCTGATGTTTCGGCTTATGCCTTCACCTACTACTTTAGTTGGGCATCAACTCCCACTTATGTAACTGGATTCTAAGCCTCTTCAAGGAAAGGCCTCAAATGATTTGTGTGGGTAACAATAGTTCCAAAAGCATAACCCTGA
The DNA here is from genome assembly GCF_019279795.1 of Protopterus annectens. Classification (NCBI taxonomy): domain Eukaryota; kingdom Metazoa; phylum Chordata; order Ceratodontiformes; family Protopteridae; genus Protopterus; species Protopterus annectens. The sequence continues at coordinate 1,521,802,258 of NC_056735.1, forward strand.
ATACAGATGTACTACAGGGGTGCGTCCTAAGTTCTCATTTATTCACCTTGTTGGCACATGACTACGTGGCCAGACATAAGTCCAGTAAAATCATAAAATTTGTGGATGACACCACGGTCATAGATCTGGTCAGAGGTTGAGAGGAGATGGCCTACAGGAATGAGATCAAACATCTGTTGTGCTGGTGTGACAAAAACAACTTAGCGCTGAATGTCAGCAAGACTAGGGAACTGATTGTGGATTTCAGAAGGTCTCAAGAACCACACCAACCTGTAGAGATGAAAGGGATGACAGTGGAAAGGGTCAGAAGTACAAAGTTTCTGGAAGTACATATCAATGAGGACCTGTCCTGGTCAGTCCATGTATCATAGATGATCAAAAAAGCCCAGCAACGATTATTGAAGACCATCCTCCAAACTTTTTACAGGGGTACCATTGAAAGTGTCCTTACCAATAACATCACTCTCTGGTATGGGGGCTGCAACACCTCCAACTGAAAAGCTCTTAGGTGATTTGTAAGGGCAGCAAAGAAAATCATTGGTTCCTCTCTTGCACCTCTGGAAGACCTACATGAATCACGCTGCATCAGTAGAGCCAGGAAGATATCCAATTATTATTTGTATCCTGCAAATTGTAATTGTTCCGTCTCTCCTCGGGTAGGAGATACAGAAGTATACACTGTAGGACTTCTAGACTTAAAAACAGTTTCTTTCCTCTCTCCATAAGACTACTGAACCTTTGTGAAAAACAAGCCAGGAGACTGTCAATGCATACTTCCACTACTACCACATAGTTATGCTATTTATCTAACTGTACAGATCCTTACATATCCAGGCTTTGTTGCACTATAAGTATTAAGCTTTTTCATGTGTAACAACTAACTGATGTGCATATTTAACTTTGGTTCACTCCTTACCTTACTGCAGGACTCTGAAGTGCAATATAAATCACAGTGTGCAATAGTTAGCGCAATATTCATGCTGACTATTCCATATGCTGCTTAGTTCTTATGTTATAGTAATGTCATGCACATGTTGTTACGCAATTCTATTTATATGTAAAGTGTGTGTGGTCATTATGTTATTATTGTAATCTATTTTTATGTTATTTTATTATTTTTCTTTTCTGTATGTATGTTTTTGCACTGGGAACGAAGCATCACAATGTGGTGTAGTTCTGAATGACAATAAAGTTTTCTTTGACTTTGACTTTTGACTTTGATAACTCTGGAAGTTGAAATCTTGTAACAGAAAAGAATAAGTACTTGCGACCCTCTTCATTTCGCATTGAATGACCATAGTAGTACTGCTCCTTCATAGTACCTGTTCCGGGTCTTGAAGTTCAAGCTGTTATCACTGTAAATGCTTTGGCATTCTGCAGTTATTTAGACTCAGTTTCCCTTACCTTTCATTAACTACAAGCAAGATTTACTTTTTTTGCAATAACTTTGAAAAGGTAAGGTTATTGTAGCAATTATATGGGTACCAGACCTAATTGTCATTTGTGATCAACATTCTAATGTATGATCAGAAATGTATATATATCTGATTAACATTTAAACTTAAGAGTGCAGCACCTTGGAGAATTCACTTGTTTCTAAGATACATCAATTTTGAAATTAACAAATTTAAGTAGTAGTGATGTAGGGAGGATAGCCCCTCCCCCAAACCAGTTGCTACAGAGTGAAAGAATGAATTTTAATTGTTGTTGTTTAGCTGTTAAGCAAATAGTTAATTATTACGCATTTGACTTTTGATCAATGATGTATTGTACTTCTGTCATGATGCCTATAAATATGCCCACTTGTCTATAATTAGACAAAGAAAAATTATTTTGATAATGCTTCTTTACAAAAATGTGTATAAGGGCAGTTGAGTTATAGTCATCATTTTAGTAATCGACATGTTTCATAATCTCTAAACCAAAGGCCTAAATAAAATTTAATTTTCTTAAATGAAAATGTTATTAAAATAATAAATAAATAAATGCAGTGTCCCTCTGTAAACTGTACATTTTCTTACTTATACCTTGTACCTGTTATATTCTTGCATACTGCCTTCACCTTTCCATCTCTCTTTACCTAACTCTCCTATACTCACTGATTAAACTACGTAGTATATGAAACTCGTAGTGATTCAGCTTCCCTGCTTAGCTGATTGATTACGCTCTCTTCTCTAACTGTTTCTGCCCCGCTTCGCTCCCCTCCCTACCCCCTTATCCCACCCACCCCACGTGCCCTTAGCCTTATACCTCACATACCCCACCCACTCTATATTTACACCTATCCTAGACTCCTACCTCATCTGTAACTCCCTCCCAACTCTACCCTCCTTAATTATCTCTCCTACCCACCCAAAGCTAATTACATACTCTGACTCTTCCATCTAGCTTCTCTTACTTATTCTACAATCTTAGCCTAGGCCCCTTCGTCTATTCCTTTCACTCTCACCTCAACATGTCCACTAAAGCTTATAAACCTCCACCCAAGACCTCTGTAACAGAAACTACTCTGTTAAAACTAACACTTATGCTCATTATTTCTCTTGCTCTCACACTACCCTACTTCCTGACCTGTTATGAATTAAATCCTAGCTACCACTTTAACTACTCTCCCAAACATACTGCCTCTGATTTTGAAAGCCTAAACTTCACTCATTTAAACATTACATCTACCTCTAGCTATCTCCTAGCCAGATATCATAGGCTGTCTCACATTAAAATTCAAAATCTCTGGTTTAGGAAACTAAAATACTTACTAAACTTTCCTAACAAAGCTTACCTGGAATTTAACCACTCTACCTTGGCAGATGGGGACATCCACCCCAACCCAGGGCCCTTCACTACTTCATCTGACACCATACCTGCTTCACTAAACTCATCCCTTCAACTACAAACCTCCAATGCAAATACTCTACTCATAGGGCACCTTAATATCCGTAGTGTCAATAACAAAATCACCCATCTCCACTCCCTTCTTGAATACCACTCCTTTGATATTCTCTGTTTGACTGAAACCTGGTTAAAACCCTACACTCAAGATAAAGAAATCATTCCTCCAGGTTACAATATCTTGAGACTCGACCGCAAAACTAAAAAAGGTGGGGGAGTGGCACTACTATTTAAAACTGAACTAAATTTAACATTAGTACCCTATGATAACCTGGACATTACCAATACTGAACTTCTTATCTCAAAGCTACAACTAAACCCTAAAAAATCAATCTATATTATCTGTATTTATCTACCTCCTGGAAATAACTCTACCGCCATAGAAAATATCCTCAGTTGCGTCACTTCCACCTACCCACAAGAAACTATAATACTTGGAGACCTCAACCTTGACTGGTCCTCAATAAACACTAATAACCCAACTTCTCATATTAATCTCCATGGCTTTACTCAGATAATAAACACCTCCACTAGGATCAACAAACCTAACAACAAAGAAAGTATTCTAGATTGGATTCTCATTAACAAACCTCAACTAAACTATCAGTCCGGAACGCTACCTGATGACTTTAGTGACCACAATCTAACCTATATTATAAGACAAAAAAATGCCTCTAACAATTCTCCTATGTATAAGACCCTACGTGATCTCAAATGCTTCAACCCTATTCAATTTAAAACTGAACTAAATGCCTGCAACTGGAACCCACTTAAGACACTTCCTCTTGAAGAAGCTGTTCTATACTTTAACACCACATTCCTAACAATTCTAGATAATCACGCACCAAAACGTTCCATCCGAATTAAATCTAAACCTGCCCCTGGCTATCTAAAGATACAAGACAAAAAATGTTACTTAGGAACAAATCTTGGAAAAAATGGCGAACCAGCAAATCTCCCATAGACCAACAGACCTTTAGGCACCTAAGAAACAGTACCAAAAGAGCTATCTTCTCTGATAAAAAGAATTATTATAGTAATCTCCAGCAAGCAAAACACAATAACCCTCAAAAATTCTGGTCAACCCTAAACAGACTCCTTCACCCTGGACAGACTACCACCCCGTCCCCTTCCGGGTCTGAAAAGAATTCCTCCCTTGATACTGCCAATACTTTCAACTCTTTCTTTATTGATACTATTAATTCCTTGGCCTCCCATCTCTCTAGTGACAACACTAGTATCCCTGACCTTACATCCCTCAAACTACCAACCTTTAGGCTACAGCAATGTATCCACAAACTCAAACCAAGTACCCCCTCGGTAGACCAGCTTCCATCCGAATTCCTTCAAAAAGCAGCCTCTGAAATAGCCTATCCCATATCCATCCTTATTAATAGAACTGTAAATGAAGCAACCATACCTGACATATGGAAAATCTCTCACATCATACCCTTACATAAAGGAGGTAACTCCTATGAATATTCTAATTATAGGCCCATAGCTCTCTTGTCCCCACTTGCAAAAATCATGGAAAAATGTGTGCACCATCAGTTAATGAACCACTTAATAACAAATAACATTCTCTCTAACTGTCAACATGGCTTTAGGCCTTTTCATAGCACAACTACCGCTCTCCTCTCCTTTACAGACTTTATTAACAAGAATCGCAATAATAACATCCTGTCTTCAGCTCTTTTTATTGACCTGTCCAAAGCCTTTGACATGGTCAACCACTCTCTCCTCTTAAATATTCTCGAATCTCTATCCTTAGAATCTAAAGTTGTCCACTGGTTTAGATCCTATCTCACTAACAGGAAACAGGCCGTCCTCTGGGATAACAAACTCTCATCTCTTCTCCCAATTTCACTCGGGGTACCCCAAGGCTCTATTCTCGGACCCCTTCTTTTCTCCCTCTTTATAAATGACTTACAAGTAGCTATTCCCCAGGCTACATGCATACAATATGCTGATGACTCCACACTAATTTGCTCTGCTAAATCCATTTCTGAACTTCAAACTAATACTCAAACTGTATTTTCCAAAGTTGAAACTTGGTTCTTAAAACGTTGCCTCCTCCTAAACGCAAAAAAAACCAAACTCTTACTTTTTAGGCCTACTACCAGATCCCCTACATTAGACTTCACTATCTTATCTAATAATGGAACCCTTATATCTCCTGACTCTGCTACTAAACTGCTAGGAGTCATGATCGACAACAATCTTTCCTTTGACTGTCATATCAACAATACCATTAAATCTGTAAACAGGAAACTTGGCTCTCTCTATAGAATTAAAACTTTCTTAACCTCCCCAGCCAAAGTTACTCTTGCTCACTCTCACCTTATTTCCACTCTTCTCTATGCCTCACCAATCTATACTAACCTCAAGAAAAACAATCTCTCCAAACTGTCTACCACTTACAATAATATAGCTAGATTTGTTACTGGTAAGCCTTTCAGAACTCACCACTGTCTGAATCTGCAGCAACTTAACTGGCTTGAACTGACAAACATACTGCTTCTTTCCCAACTCACGTTTGTCCAAAGAGCTTTCTACCAACCTCATAACACACCTGTACTTTCTAACCTCTTAACCCCTTATTCTAATCTGAACTCACTCCGCTCATCAAATAAACTGCTAGTCACCTTAACCAAATCTAATAACCTAGCTGGTGATGCCCTCTTCTCAAATTCCATTGGCAAACACTGGAATCAACTTCCTACCGAACTTACTTCCATTGCATCTACTGTTCTGTTTAAACAAAAACTTAGAATCTACCTTAAAAGCCACTGGATGTGCCCCTGCTCTAATCCTGATTAGAAAGTTAATTTCCTTAGTTAACCCTCTTTTTTTTTCTCTCCCTATTCTTTTGTGCCTCCTGCTTTCTCCCTTAGTTCTCTTCCTCTACCATATATGGACCTCTCCCCTATATCTTTCCTCTATATGGCTATGACTCTATTCCAGAAACTATATATCTTTTATAAATCTGCTCTCTCTATCTATCGTTGTTTCCTTTTCCTTGGTCTTGCACTTTTCTCTTCTTGGTTTTAAAAGATGTAATAAGCCTTAACATGTTGCTATTTACATTGTCTAGGAATTTAAAGTCCTATTCTTTTGGTAATTATGTTCATTGTCAACGTCCTACCAGAGTGTAATCTGTTATTTTTTTGCTCATGTTATACCTCTTTTGTCTATATGTGGAGCTTTTCTCCCCGGGCCTCTGCTGAAAATGGAAATATATCCAGTTAGACTAGCCCGGTTAACAAATGTAAAATAAATAAATAAAATAATAAATAAGGTCTGAAACTATTCATTCAGAAAATGCCATTGTGACAAACTGGACTCAATTCTAAAGCTAAAGAATAAGATTAAACCTACTGAAAAAATGTAAATTACAAAATGAGTGTACTTTAAATATATTTCAGTAATTAGAACAATACTGTAACACCATGTAACAGCAGGACACGTCAGCCGGACTAAATAGAACAATACCAAAAGTTTAATTTAATATTTAAAAAAACACAACCACTGAGCGCTTTCATCCCCCAAATAGGGACTTCATCAGAATCAATTGTTTAACAAGCTCATTTTTATACTATGTGGTCATATGACCTTACATTTAAAAATGTACTACTTAAAGGTATCATTGCCTATTATTCACCTTATGAAACATAAACATTATCCTACAAAGGATAGATTTACATATAATGAATAAAAAACAATACTGTAAAGCACTATTTATATATAAAAATACATTTAAAAACATTTTAAAAAAAATGCATTAAAAATGTATTTTAAAACATCCAAATTACTTAATAGCTTTTCTGCTTAGTATAGGTTTCAGGAAATCACTTCATTTAACCCTGGTGTTTGCATGGCTTGTAATCTTATTTGCCAGTTATTTCAGCAATTATATTACTAAAGAAATCACCTGACTGTATTAAAAACAGAGAAAAAAAAAACCATCTCAGAGCTGGATTAGTAAATCACTCAAAAGACAATACATATCAGTTCATAAAAAAATATGGAAAATACATAAATTCACATTTCGACAACTTGCACAAATTAACTATTATTTATGTACTTGTTTCAATATTATCTTATTTTAGTCTATTTTGTTGTAGTAAGAGACAAAGAGCAATGCTTGCTATCACTGCTGTTTGTGAGCAAAGTTATGCTTGGTGTTTATATTGATTAGGGTGTGGCTTACGTGAACTGTGGATGGTTATAATTTTGGTCTGAGTGAGTGGTTTTTTTCTGGATTTGTGTCATTAAGTCATTGTGCTTATTGCATATGAGTGGATGAGGATAATATGGAAGTCTTTTTTATTATTTTTGACTTCTTGTTTCTTTGGAAGCTTTTAATTCTTTTATTTATGTTGAGGGCAGTATTAGCATGCAGCCATGTATTATATGGGCCATATGAATTTTGGAGCTTTAGTTCATATGTATGCTTAGGTCTCAGGTTAGTACTATAGTCTCAGAATAAGCTAGATGCAGTGAGTATTAGCTGTTCCCGAGTGATTCTCAGGCTGCATGGCCTTGTGTTCACCAGAGAGTTTGCAGTTGTTTAGTGCCTGGTCATATGATTATGGATAACAGACAGACATTTCTGCTATATTTTCAGGCATCATTTAATTTGTATGTTTGGAAAATCTGGATTTCTTACTTTGCATTGTCTCTAACATTGATATGGTTCATGTGAGAGAGTTGGGAGGGTAGGAACCATGTCCATAATTGGCTATTTTCCTTCTACATTTTCTTAGTTCCCAATGTTTCACAAATTTTTGTTTGTACTAGACATGCTTTTGGAGGGAATTTCTTTCTTTTCATGGGAAGTGTTTGAAAGGGTCTATTTTATTTTCTCAATTTTGAGTTTAGGTGTTCAACTCTTACCTGTAACTGAGCAATAGGTTTTCTTTTAGGCTGGCAGCCATTCTCTGGTCTCAGTGTTTCAGAATTAAATGCTGCTACTTGCTGTTATCTTAACATGTATACTAAAAGATTCATTTTACAATATGTGATCCTTTAGAGTGCCTTCATATTTTTATTATACTTTCACTGCAATATTATAGTATATTTGTTTTTTTATATGTGTTTTGGGGGAGTTTTTTTAGTAACAACTGATGTTTTTGTGCATATTTATTTTAATTTTTAGGCGAGAGATGTTGCTAGTGGTGTTTTTTTTTAATTATGTAGTTTATGAGATATCTCATGCTATGATATATTTACTTATTCTTTCTGGGACTGTAAACACATATTATGTAGGAAGGATTGTTATATGTTTTACTGATTACCATTTATTACCGTTTTGGACTGCCACCACAGCACATTATCACCATATTGATCCAGCTATCTAGAGGTAAATGTACACACACAAATACACAAAGACAAATATATCTTTTTTTAACCTTTGTTTCTAAAACGTAGTCAGAACAGAGGATTAAGCCTCTGAACTGTTTCCTGTAATCCAGAATATGATTCCATCTGCTTCCATTTACATACTGTATGACTAAACAAGTCACTTAAACACACAGTGCACTGCGGCAGTTGGGAAACTAGTCGAGGCTCCTTAGTGTTTTCTGGACCTCAAACCTAGTAACTATTAATCAACAAACCATGTCCATTATCATTTAAGGCTAATTTCATTCATCTTAGTTTGCCTTCAGATTTCTCAGATTTATTTGCTTATGAGTATTTTGAGCTATGTGCATTATTGTCTGTGGAACCGTGCTTGTAGCAAATCAAAGTGCCATTTCCAAGTCTCAGTGCTACTGATTACAAACAATCTAGCTCAGCTACACTACCAAAAGAATATGTTGTCTGTGAAATGTAAAACATCTACCCTTGCTATTACACTTTATATTTTCCTCTGCTAACTACTAGCTGGTCAGTGAAATCATACCCATCCCTGCTGTGCACAATTGTTTACTGACGGACTAAACTTGTCAGTCAATCTCGTAGTGTGAGGTGTCTGCTTATGGCAGTATGCACTCTATAATTTCATTTACAGTACCTTTTCCTGCCACTGAGTCATTATTTTTCCTCTCCAATCATTTATTTTACTAATACAGTCACTTTGGTGTGAAAATTATTACTGTAGCTTCAGCTCTTTTGCTTTTTTTTTGAGAACTAACCCAGTGAACTTAGAGACATAATAAATGTCAAAAAGCATCATCATTACTGGGGATGTAGACTTGAAGCTTTTATACTGAATTTATGAATCATCAAAGCACTTCACTGCCATAAGTATGAGGGATATCAAAATTCAGGAGTTTTAAAGTTATATACAAATATAAGGAGTCATGTTTATAGAACACTTCAGCCACTTCAAATGCAGTGCTCAGTACATGAGATGGCTGTTAGTTATACTAGCTGTGTGTATCTTCACAGGGGACAGCCAACTGCAAGAATGGTTGTTTTTAGTTCTGTCTCATTAACCAGTTATGAAATTTATTTGATCTAAGGTTGGCCTTGCCACTGATTCAGGAAACCACATAGATGTGAGCCATAAAGGCCTTGTCTGCAAAACAGAGGAACACATCATTATTGACCTCATAAACAAAGATATTCATAGCCCCAAATCCCTCAAACCAGATTGGGGTTATGAAAGATAGCTTATACCTACTCAATGTAGTGAACTTCTTTGAAAAATTCTCTAAAGCCCTAGATCAGGGAAAAGTGGTACACACGGTGTACCTTGACCTAGCTAAGGTATTTGACACCATCCCACAATCTGATATCAGCTGAATGTAAATATGTATGTTACCTGCTGTATAACAGAGCCCAGAAAATCAAGAAAAGGAGTACTGTCTACAGCAAAAGGTTGTCAGTAATGAGTTCCTCCGAGCTCTCTGCTGGGGCAGGGGCTGTTTGGTATCCATTTCTTTGATTTTCAAGCTAAAGCCAAAGCTTGTGGCTGAACAGGTTTGCAGATGACAGAAAACTGGGAGCTCTAATAAGTTCCTGGTCAGTCTCTGGAATCTTACATGAGAGTTTCTCATGTATAAATACATAGTTCCAAGATCATGGTCTAAGGCTTAACTCAAAGCAATGCAACACTGTGTCCTTTGGTTAACACTGGCACTCTTGTACCTGTCATTTAGAACCCACTCCTCTCAAAACTGATTCAGTTATCAGGAACCTGGACACTTTCTTAAACAATAAACTCTCCATTGACAACTGTGTTAACATGATTGCTAGCAAATCCTTCTTTGTAGATCAGCTGATTATCAAAAGTATATCTTCTAGAGACAAGGATAACATTCTGCTACAAACCACAATTATTAGTCCCATAATTGAATATATTGCCCCCTTTGGCATTTATCTGATCAAAGACATGACCCAGCTTGAGAAAGCCCAGTGCTTCCTCAGTAAGAAAATAAATGGTTTAAGCTGTTATGTTCTGCAGAAAGCCTTAAAACTCTATCACCAATATCAGTCCCAGCCTACAGAGTGACATTTGCTTAGCTTACAAGGCCTCAGTAAACTCTGTCCTGTGTGACCTTCTACACATTTGCAAAACATATAGTATCACAAACATGTACTACAGATGTAAACATTCCTTCAAACCTTCAAAAAACCTGCTTTAAGGATTGATTCCTCTGACAAAGAATCCCATTTCTCTGGAATAGTCTTTCCCCTCGTATTAAACAAAGCAGTTCCCTAATCACCTTTAAACACCAGCTGGATGAATAGATAGGAAATCACAAATATACCCCAGACCTGGTCTCTTCAAGGGGCAATATTAAGTAGGCATCACATTCACTAAGCTAAATGATCTACCTGGGTCAACTGCTTAGAAATAACCCATGAATCTATGATTGTGTAAACCAAGGACTATTAAATACATGACAGAAAAAGTATTATCAATAAAATATAATACACACACGTGTGTGTGTGTATATACATATACATTGAGAATGACAGAGGGAGAGATTTATAGAAAGATATATATAGATAGAAATAAAATGTACGGAAATTTGATGAAATTAAAGAAGGAAAGAAAAACATAAAAGAGGCTGAGGTGGTGTGAAGCACGCACACAAAGAAAAGATGATATGCAATTCATTTGGATGGGCTGGCAGCAGGAGCCATGAGTAAATTGTGTTTGGTTATATGTTTCACAAGCTGAGAGTGAATACATTTCTCAGGGATTTTACAGAGGGTTGATAGATAGCAATATGTCTACAGTTGTTAACTTTATTGAAGTACCACCTTTGTGAAGGCGTATAATAATGGATTTTTTTCCAGATGGATGTGACATAGTTTTCAGTTATTGCTCGGTGGATTAGAATGGAGATAGAGAAGGCTAGCGCTTCTGCACCTGTTTAAAGGAATTCAGTAGGAAGGTTATCGACAGCTAAGATTGCTGCTTTTAATTTGGCTAGCAATTCTTTTCTGGGTGATGTTGGCTGAAAACCTAAAACAGTGTGTCGCTTTCGAGAGCAGATGGAAGTTGGAGGGGTAAAGTGAGGTGGTCATTGATTAATGACAGAATTGGATAAAATGAAAGTTGAACTGAGTGGCAGCGGATTCTTTTGTTTGAAGTAGAAGAACAGGGTATAGTGATATGGCCGGGGTGTAATAGTTTAGGACCAAAAAAAAGTTTGGAGGTATTTTGGTGCTTTTTTTTATATTTAATAAGGATCTTGGTACGGTTTATGATACATCCAAAGTTTTGGTAGGCATGTTGTGGTTTATTCTTACATCATTCTTTCCATGCTTTATCTCTTTGCAGCATGAGCTGTTTGGTCTCTTTTTTCAGCCATAACCGCTGTGTTAGATTTTACCATCTTTGTCCTAACTGGTGCTAAATTACTGAACATTTTTAGGAAGTTGCAATTAAAGTGAGTAACTGCTTCATTTAGGGGGCATTACTCTTAATACATTCCAGTTCTAGTGGGACAAGGCTATAATAAATATGTCTTTGTGAAATGCAGTTATATTGCATACTTGTTTATAGATTATTTGTTTGGGTGAACCGTGTTTGTTATTGTCTGATTACATAGGATGGGAGGCAGTCATTTATAGTATCTGGTAAGCAGCCAGAGGATTTTATATTATGGAGTTATCCAGTCTAGTGTGGACTGCCTATTAATGCTTTTGTTGATTCTAGTGGTGGAGTATATTAGATGGGTGAAGCCAAATAGGTGAACAGAGTCCTTGGGGCTGCTGCTGTTTATGGAGTGCCAGAGAGATTTAGGTAATTTAAGATGAAGGTTTCCTGGGGGATGTCAGACATTCAGTGTAGGATATTTTTGGCTGTAGTAATGTTGTTGCCTGGTGGGATGTATGCTTTCTTTTGGATGATTTTGATGTATGCAGTTAGAAGTTCAGCATTATTAAATTTGTGAATATTTGGATGGGCTGGGGTTATTTCTAAGTTGTTTTTATAAATAATAATAAACCACCTGCTCTTTTACAATTTCTATCCATTCTGAGTGTGTTAAAATCTGGGGGAATAATTTTGTTGTCAGGTATTTCTTGTTTTAGACAGGTTTCAGAGGGGATTAGAATGTCTGGAAAGTAAAAATCTTAACACGCATGGATATCATGAATTTTACTGCAGACACTTCTGAGGCTAATGTTGAAAAGAATGAGGTTAGTTTCATTACTTGATGGGAACTGAGTTGGGAGCATTCGGGAAGTAATAGGTCGGCCATGGTGGGTAGTTGATGTGTGGGTCCGGGGTTAGGGTGGATATCTCCATTAAGTTTCAGGACAGAGGAATGGAGCCATTTGTATTTGTATCTGACTTTTAGTACTGCTGATAAAGTGCTATTATTAACTTTAATATATCTATAAGAAAACAGATTCAAGCATGTATATTGGTACAGAGAAGGAGGGAGAGACAAGAGATAAAATGGGTTTTGTGTTTCTGATGGAGTTGGGATATGATGTGGGAATATTATGGTAGTTAGTGAAGTGAACTAGTGTTGTGAGTGTGCAAAGTAGTAGCAATTGACTTCCTGTCTTTGTGAGATGAGATGGTGAGAGATAGTTGGAGGTTTGTTAAGATGATGATTGTGTGGTATACTAATGAAAGGAGTGTTATGTCAACTGGAGACAAGAGGAGTGGTAAAGGGAGGGGATATGTTTATAGGGTAGTATATAAATAGTTAAGGTAGTGGAGAGTGGTTAGGTTGTGTGCAGAAAGCTGTATCGTATGAGTTTGTTAGCAGGGGAAAGTGAAGAACTGAGTAGGTACAGATGAGAGAAGAGGTCAAAAATGTGCATTGATGAGAAGAATAGTAGTCCAAAGTAGTAGCTATAAATAATTATATTGGTATATATTTATATGTGTCTGTGTGTGTGTTTATGTATATATGTGTTGCTAAATATGTGTGTGTGTGTGTGTGTGTGTGTGTGTGCGTGTGTGTGTGTATATATATATATATATATATATATATATATATATATATATATATATATATATATATATAAAATCAATATATATCGATATTTATTATATTCTACAAGTGTGTGCATGTGTGAATGGATGAATAAAGGTGCTGGCAAGCAGGAGTGTGTACAGAAAAAAGTGTGTTGAGCATGTCTGTAAAGAAAGTTTTAAGTCTGTGGAATGAGTAGCAGCAGGAATTGACAAGAGGATAGAAATGAAGTCAAAATTATACTTGTACAGAGTTATGATTAGACTGGATATATGTGTGTGAGTATATATATATATATATATATATATATATATGGGTCTACTTTGTTTCACTGAAAACACAATTCACTGAAATGCATTTCACTGAAAACTCATTTCACTGAAAATCGGTTGCATTGAGCACAATTCACTGAAAGCTCACTTCACTGAAAACGCATTTGACTGAAACTCATTTCGTTGAAAGGTATATGCTCTGTTCCCCACTGTAGTGCGATCCTGGAGTTAGTATATATAGTAAGGGGGTGTGAGGGGGGCACAAGCCCCCACATTGGGGGGTGTGGGGGCATAGCCCCCCACCTATTTTAAACGTCGGAAATCATAGACATGGATACTTACAAGTTGAATGAATAACTCTTTCCAGAAGATAATATATACCCAAACTATGTGAGGGGCTAGGCCCTCCACACCCCCCTTACTATATGTACTAACTCCAGGATCGCACTACAGTGGGGAACAGGGCATATACCTTTCAATGAAATTAGTTTCAGTCAAATGAGTTTTCAGAGAAGTGAGCTTTCAGTGAATTGTGCTCAGGCAACTGATTTTCAGTGAAATGAGTTTTCAACAAAGTGAGTTTCAGTGAAGTCTGTTTTCAGTGAAATGAAGTAGACCCATATATATATATATATATATATATATATATATATACAAACACACACACCCACACACATCTAAACATAAGTGTGTGTATATATATATATATATATATATATATATATATATATATATATATATATATATATATATGTACTGATAATATGTTCTACAGGTGCCCCTGTGACATTACTTTATGGATGACCTGCACACTGCCATTTCCTTGAAACAGCAAGTGCCCAAATTCCCAGGAACTTAATCCTACTACATGCACAAATGGGTCTACTTCACTTGACCTAAAACTCATTTGACTGACACCCATTTGACCGACACCCAATTGACCTAAATTTCATTTGACTGACAACTCATTCGACTGACTCCAATTTCACCGACAGTTTACAATGCTGAATTTCAACACACTAAATCTTAAACCATAGGCAAGCACACTTAGAACACCAATAACTAATCCTTTCCAGAACTTAAAAACTACTTACTAACCCTCTTAACAGAAACGGGACAATGTACAAGTAAACTGGTTGGGGGGCTACGCCCCTTACAGCCCCAATGTGGGGGGCTATGCCCCCCTCAATTATATATACTACCTCCAGGATCGCACTACAGTGAGGAAAAGGGCATATATCTTTAACTTGCCTTACAGTACACTACACGCTGCCACTACTGCTGGGAACGCACAAAACATTTGCCAAATTACTTTAGATACTTCCCATAAAAATGTAAAGAGACAAACCCACATTTAGAAGCACTACAACACTACTTTCTATATGACTATCGGAATTCTACTTTCTATATGACTATCGGAATTCTAACAGTTGCAGTAATTCTTTTTATCACAAGCAAGTTACAGGTGAAGGAAAATACACAACAAGTCTGTGTCTTAAATGTCGGTGAAATGGGAGTCAGTCAAATGAGATTTAGGTCAAATATTAATGTGCTCCCTACCCTATTCCTAAACCTCACTCCCTATCCCTGATCCTAAAACTCCAAGATGATCCCTAACCCTAATCCCAAACCATGCTCCATATCCCCAATTCTAAATCTCCCAATTGCCCCTAAAGCATGCTGGTAAACTGTTATACTCCCCCACTCACTCCCTACAGCTTAGCAGTTAGAACTTGAACTCAAATACCTGTTCAAGCAACAGCTAATGTGAGCTGCTTGCAAAAATGAATAAGCAGTTGTGAGACTTTGTCTGTGGACAACCAGGACATGACTTGAGCAAATGAAGAGTGTGTGTGTGTGTGTGTGTGTGTGTGTGTGTGTGTGTGTGGCATTTATATTACCCTATTGTACTATTTAAATAGCGGACGCTATTTCATCGCACCTAAAATATCTAAACCACAAAATATCAAACATTCAGAACAGCGAATCTTTTCCCAGGGAAAAAATTCACTGTTCCAAAACACAAACACACAACACAAGCACACCAAAATAAATAAACCACACACATACACTTAACAAAACCATAATTCTAACCCTACACTACTAACTATCCACTCATCTAAACCCAACCCTAACCTTAAAGTCCCTAACACTCACCTTACCCGCTCCTTAACCCTAAAGCCCCTAACTACTGCAAACTCACCTTACCCGCTCCCTAACCCTAAAGTCCCTAACTACCACACATTCACCTTACCCGCTCCCTAACCCTAAAGTCCCTAACTACCGCACACTCACCTTACCCACTCCCTAACCCTAAAGCCCCTACCACACACTCAGCTTACCCGCTCCTTAACCCTAACGCCCCTATCGCACACTCACCTTACCCGCTCCCTAACCCTAATGTCCCTAACTATCGCACACTCACCTTAACCTGGTCCGTAACCTCCGTTCGCATACTTATCTTACCCAGGTCCATAACCTTCCCACCACAGTAGAGTAAATAACAAAGCCATGGAATGGACAACCGTTCCGTGGCTTCGCTATTTTCAATTTTCGACAAAAACGGGTCGATATTATAGCATTCGAAGTTTAAAAACTTTGATACTATAATATAGACACGTGTGTGTGTGTGTGTGTGTGTGTGTGTGTGTGTGTGTGTGTGTGTGTGTGTGTGTGTGTGTGTGTGTGTGTGTGTGTGTGTGTGTGTGTGTGTAGTCACACAAACACATGGACAAACATTTCTATTTTAATTGCAAAATGTTTTGACATCCAGCAGCTGTTAATATTCTGACAGTAATGTGTCATTGTCCTTATGAACTACAAAGAAAATTATAAATATAATGCAAACTGAATTTCTCCTCAATGAATTTGAAAACAGGTTTGGTATTCTTACTGACACAATGCTGGCTACAGGCAAAACAAAAATGATTACAAGTCTAGTACTTAGGCTAACATTAAATACAAAAACACACACTTTATAACAAAATGGTTACATGACTAAGTTCTAGTAATTCATTTCAGCACAATCATTTAGAAGACAATTAAAATCAAATATTTCCAGTTAAATCCATTTGCGACCATGCCTTCTAGCTCTTATTAGTGCCTCCTTAGGGAACACCTTCAACATAGTGATATAGCATATTTATGTTATTATCACTGCTGCAGTAGTAGTTAAAAATCCTGAACCCATTTATGTTTGAAGTTATAACAGAATTAGAATGATAATGAAGTGAACAAAATACAAGATGAAAGTGGCATTTGAGAGAGCAATGAGACAGACTTTATTCCACTGACAACAAAATGTAATAGTAATAATAAACCTAACTACATGCAGTTTTCAGTAATTATCTTATCAGAGGTGTTAGCAATAAGGTTTACAAGGTATAGACAGGACTAGCATAATGGCGGTCACAGCAGTTAGCGTTGCCGCCTCACAGCAAGAGGTTCTCGAGTTCGATCCTCGGCTGGGGTGCCTTCTGTGTGGAGTCTGCATGTCCTCCCTGTGGTCACGTGGGTTTCCTCCAGGTGCTCCAGTTTCCTCCCAAAGACATGCTGTAGGTGGACTGGACACTCTAAATTGGCCCTAGGTGTGATTGTGTGCATGTGTGTGCCTTCTGTGGAAGGTTGGACACTGGGCTGGCAACTCAACACTGTAAAACTCCACTGCCAATCATGAGCGGACAGGTGATCCGTGGTGGCGACCCCTAACCAGGAAAAGCCAGAAGAAGAAGACAGGACTAGCATAATGGGTTTGATAATATTTCATATAGATGCAATGATGCATTCTGTAAACATAGTGGTGTCAAAGCTAAGGATATGATATTATGTGCACTGGTAACAGTAATGTTGGAAGCTTCTCAAAAAAAAAAAAAAAGAGATACTGGCTATACTGATAAGCACAGTTGCTACTTTTGTAAATTAATTGCATATGCTTGTTTCCATGATGTGTTAAGCATCCAGAGGGAAAAACATGCAAGAAAAACAAAAGGTAGCTGAGAAAATTAAAGATGGAAAGAAGGTGCGTGGGGTTCATGACCTCACTGTTTAACAAATACTGCATATAAGAGGACGAAACTATGTTTTGTATTGATGGCAAAGTCATGGGGTTGGCTATGTACTCCAACAGCTTCCCCATTGCAGTTAGACCACTGAGCAAGGCAGGTAGGCTGGAAAATCATTGTGATGTATGATAAGTGCATCTCTCCCAACAACAGAATGTGCGATCATCCCTACAACCTCCTGTGATCATTTTAAAGACAAGTATGCTTTCCAGAAGAACCTCAGTCTCATCTCACATATTCAAAAATGAATGTTGATTATTCATGGATACTTTGGAGCATTGTGTACCCAACAAATGAGTGTTGATTGCTCATGGACACCTTGGAGCACTGTGTATTAAGGAATGCTTATTGTTCAGGAGTCCATACACTCCTTATCTTCACACAACACCACTGACACTACAGCACTCTGGTGTAGGATACCTACATTATGCAGTTCAGAATATGATAAATTATGTAAGCATTTAGTAAACTGCCAGTTATCATCATGTTGTGCTCCTTGAGTAAGTTAGAATAACCGTATGTTATAGAAAGCAAGCTGCATTACTACAATGGAGTGATTCAAACCATTATGAAGGACATGGATGTCTCCCTCTGAGCGTTACAAAGCACCAACAAATCTGCATAGGAAGAGCTGCAGGGCAGAGGCCACTGAAACACTGAGGCAACAGTGTTGAGCAACTGACGCACTAGGGGCAATGGAGCACTGGAGCAACTGTGCTGTCTGTCATAAAAATATGGTGTACAGCCAGTTCTAAACTATGCATCTCATTCCACATTGTTGGGCACACCACACCAGAATACTAATTTGTATTCTCTAGTGCTGCACTTTTATCTCACAGTGTGAATTAGTGCAAGTCATTTATAGTGATCTGAACAATAAAGCAATGTTGTTGGGAGGACAGTTCTGAATATCAGGTTCTAACACCATTATTATTTTATAGTGCACAATGTTCTTCACAAGATTATTCTTTATGAATCTCAAAATTGACCTTTCTGATTCAACCAAAATATTTCATGATTAAGGGACATGTTATCAAAACAAATAGCATATTATGTTAGCGTAGAAGAAGATTTCTTGAAGGCAACATGTTTGAAATGTTGGTTTTCCAAAGTTAAAGTTCCTGATACTGGTCCAACTGGTAGCATTAAAAGATGGTTGCCTTAACAAAATTTTACATTTCCAGTTCAAAAATGTTTGTTCCCACTGTGTGGCGATACACTAAATATTTCTCCTTTACATACACCTCGGAGTTCTTCTTTATATTTTATTAAGACAGTAACTGCAAATGTTTAGAAGAGACAGATAGAGAAAAATAATGAACAGATTTAACCTCTGCATCCCCCAAAAATAATGAACAGATTTAACCTCTGCATCCCGAAACTTTGCCTCCATTTGGCCGCCATCATTATCAGAGCACACTGATACACTGACATCAGGTGGTAGGAGTCCTACACTTCCACTGTTAGGATCACCTGTGAAAATAAATAACAAACACAGGAAAGGAATTATTATAGCCATAAATATTAACCCAAAATTTCTGAACAAAAAGTAACACTGGTCACACAATTGCAAATGGTACAGCAATACAAACACTCATTACACCCTTCTCAAACATACAGATAATATGGGATCTGTACAGATGCTTGACTGCATCTTTCACCAAATCCCAATTTGGTGAGCATACTTGCGTGAAAGTGCTGTTCACTGAAGCAGCACTTTCACGTAAGAATCCTTGTTGTTCCGATCATACTATGGTGCGGTAAGGGAAAATTCCCTTTTCCCCACTGTAGTGCGACCTTGGAGTAAGAATATTAAAGTTGGGGGGCGCAGGGGGCTTGCCCCCTGCATTCAAGTAGATTTTGTGTTTTTTTTAACATACTTTAACGAAAGTGCTTTTTCAGTTAAAGTGTGTTCGGTGGTAATGGATTAGGGCTTTTGATCTTTCAATCAAAAGTCCTAGATCCGATAATATATATCCAAGTAATGCTTAGTAAAAACAAAACAAAAAAAATGCTCACCATCTGCAGACATCTCAACAATTTGCAGGAAGGATGGGCCTGGAAGAAATGAAGCACTGAAAGGATGGCAATTAAGCATCGCAATGGAACAACACAGAGACAGTGAGCACACTGTCAGCTATATGCCCTGTAAGAAAAATCTCTAACTGAAACATGTTTGAGACGTCCGCCCACTCCCACATATTTTCACCAACTCTCTTGTATAACTATGACTTATTAACAGATTCAGATAGAAAAAAACATGTATCACAAGCAGTAGCAGCCAAATAAAATTTTAGTCTACAAGGCAATATAATTTTGCCATATGTAAGCCTACATGCAATCTGCTCCTGGAACACACACGGCCTCACAGCCACATCAACACTGACATCTATCACACAGTGCAAAGGCTCTCCTGATCTGCCAGGATCTCCGACAGTGGACAAAAACTCGTCATTTGGTGTCAATGGTGCCTCAGTAGCAGGACCACCCCTGCAGCCAGCTTTTCTTGGGCAACTGCACCTGCCCTTCTCCATGTCGATGAAATCATGTCAATGGCCTGATGCCACACCTGATCATAATTGTGGCTGCAACCACCAACTGGTTTACATCAGTAACTGTTTCCAAATCTCCTTTCTGGCAGCCACATCCCGTAAGCCTCTCTCAAGTAGGAAGGCTCTGTGGCACCTCAGGGCCTGGATGATTTTACCTCATTCTCAGCATCATAAAAAGAGGATTTTTGTAGATTTGTATGCTTGGGTGCCATAATCTTATGTGACATAAAACAGAAAAGGATAAAACACATTAATAATATATACGTAATGTACTTGTTCACAAAAATAATCAGTCTGTGTACCTATTGTCAACATAAAACACTTGAAACACACTTCTCATTTAGGGCCACAGAATGGCAGGTAGACCCCCCCACACACACACGCACACATACACACAAATGAAGGTTTGTACAAAGCAAGCAATACCAAATAAGTAATGTATATGTTTTCCACAAAATTATCAGGCTGTTGACACATTTTCAACAGAAAAGCACTTGATACACACTCTTCACTTAGGACAACAGAATGGTAGGTTGTACAACCACATGCTCTAACAAAAATGTACTGGTCTTTAAAAGCACCCATTCTGTCAGCATTCATATACCGGAGACTGAAGTTATGCCATTAATTACTGGATGACAATTATCATTGCTAAATAGTAAAGAATGTAAATTATGAACACCAGTCTATTTTCACTGTGTACGCCACTCCTGTGGAAACTACCCTGGGTCATCTGAAAAGCCTAATACCAGTGTCAGAGATATGTACATGGCATTTCTCCTGAATCCACTATGAAACTGCAAAAGCAAATGGTAAATAGCTGTGCTGAAAGTATAATGTGTCTATCTCACAAATGTAAAAGTCTTCTAAAATGCCTATGCCAACAATGAAATAAAAGAAGTTCATGCAGATCAACCTTCATTTGTCTACTATTGTTTTTTTTTATTTTTTTACTAGGAAAGTCCAACTTGGAACAAAACCAAATTTTTTAGCAGAGGAGCAGGGAAAAATGCTCTAGTTGCATGTCTTTGAAATGTGGGAAGAAACCCACACAAACACAGGGAGGACACGCAGACTCCACAAAGAAGTCACCCCAGCCAAGAATCAAACTGGAGAACTTCTTACTGTATGCAACAACACTACCACTGCACCACTGGGCCATCCACATAAATACATTTAAAAGTTTACAAAATTTAAAAATGTCCTTGAATAATAGAAGCATTCATTAGCAAAATAAGTGCTTCTCTGCACAGAAATCACATTCAAAGAAATACCAATCTTCTGTTTTGTCTGAAAACATAAGTTCTTCTCACCTTCACTAGTCAAGTTGTGCCTGCTTGCACCTTTTCAGGTCAATGTAGTGGTGCCTGCACTACTCCCCTGTCTATGGTATGTCAGGCACACCAGGATGTTCCAAGCCTCAGCCTTCTCCACAGACCCAGTGTAGCCCCCCTTTTTATAGTGTAGATTCAGCACTCTAAGCACTATGAATATGCAAATGAGGTATGAACTCATTAGAATTACAGAATACCAAACTTCTGTCATTGAGTAGCAGATGTAAACAGAGTCTACACCTACACCATTGTTATGTGCTATTGGCTTGCAAATGTGAATGATTGCTTTGACGGAAGGAAAACACAACAGCAATTCAGACACCCCTCCCTGCAGTGTCAGCGAGGATGCACTTATAAAGTGTGGGTTGAACTGCAGTGAACCTTAAATAAAGTAAAACACCACACATGTATAATTTTTTTTTACTACAATAGCACAAGTATCCTGCCTTTGTTGAAAACTGCTGTTCACTGTTATATTATGGTAATGACTGCTGAAATTCCACCTGTTACCTGACTTTCTCTGTGGCACAAGTTGTAAATATGTTGAGCTAGAGAACATCAGGAAAGTGAGTTTGGAGACCCACAGTAACTATTTTTACTGTGGAAGGGTCATAATGAGTATTTACACAAGGAATATATGTTAGCTATTGTCTTTTCCGTTTGTGCATTGCCTGCCTGTGCCAAAACACAGTTCACTACTAAAGGAAAATATTGAAAAATTTAATAAAATACATCTTGATTTCCATAATGCACAGCCATCAGCACTCTGGATAGTACTGAGTATAGAAAATACAGCAGGTGTAACAACAATGAGCTCATAACCAAAAACACAGGTGAGCCAGGGTTCTAATCCAGCACACTTCACAAGGGTGTCCCACAAAACTGTGATTATAAAAGTAATACTAGATACCGGTAGCTATTTATAGCAGGTTGACTGAGCATACACATACTTTTGAAGGCATCATGTGTATTGTGAGTGTGACTGGTTTATCATGACAGTGATGATTACATAATAAAAAATGCATTTGCATATCTCAGATGACTCAACTGTTTACTGACAATCATCTACAACCCCCATAACTCAAGTATAACAATAAAACAGAATGTATTGTGAGATATGTACTAGAACTCAAAAATCTGTTATTAAAGTAGTGCGTCTATCCATTTCCGGTATATTGCCAGATATTAGTCCTGTATCACATCTAAGAATGCATAAACCAGGACCTTGTAATGTCACACACATACAGACTTAATTGAAGTATAGTACCAACCATTTTTTAAACTATATGTCTGTGATTAACATGATTGGTAAATGCTTATTCTGTGGCAATGAGGAATACAACCTATGTGTAAATGTATGCATTCTGTTTTTACATAGGTTTGAATCCCACATTGTATAAATTACTCTTAAAAGTGTGTAGTTACATAAAAAAAGTGTCATGTCATCAAGGGCGCCCGCAGGCAGGTGCAAGGGGGTGCACTTGCACCCCCCTGGAATCTGCTGACAAGTTAATCGTTTCATTTAAAAAAAAAAAAAGTTTTTTTTTGTTTTTTTTTTTTTTTTTAAGGCGTTCTTCTTTAAGAAGTCCAGTAGCAGGCGTGCTGACATCATCGCGCATTTGCGAGCGGGAACTGAACAGTTTAGAGGATGCTGAGCCTGTGACATCATCGCGCGGGAGCTAAACAGACAGTTTAGAGAACCTTACTGAGTATGGGACCCTTGCAAGTGAGCGGGAACCGAAACGGACGGAAGATGGGACCCTTGCGCGCGGGAACCGAAACGGCCGGAAGATGGGACGCTTTAGTGGAGCGGGAACTGAAATGGGCAGCTTTAGTAAGGTAAGTGTGTGTGTGTGTGTGTCTGTGTGAGGAATTTGTTTGCTAGGGGGATATAAAATCCAGGCATATAAATTGGTGTTGTAGCGTTTGGATCTTGGAGTGTTGTTTGAGTTACCCTGCCTACTTTATCTATTTCTTCTATGTTCTCTAATATGTTACCTGTACTTTTCTGGAGTGATTTTGCAGTCTTTAGTCGCCAGTAGACTTTTTCATGCAACTGTGCTTTGTGGAGTGAGTTAATTGTTTATTCAGCTTGCAGATATACCGCTGTTTATCTTTTATATCCATTTCCATAAGTTTAGGATAGACTGTGAGGCTCACTGAACACACTCTCCTGTTGTGGCTGCTTTCTGTCTTTCTGCAATACGATTATTTGCTTTGTGCATAAAACGTTTAAGTAGCATTCAAACTTTGCGATTGTTTTGCCTATCTAATTTCTTGGAGTAGCTAATGTTTTTAAGTCAGCCATTTGACGCAGTGTAATCAAATACTTGAGAAAGGACTACTGTAGGTGTTCCTTGACAAGAGCATTGTGGTACAAAAGTGCACACGGTTGAACTGTATTCCTCAAAATGTTCGTCCGATGGTGAAGTTGCTGTGACCACTACTGTAATAATTTACCTGCGAACAAAGTGCAGTCATTTGTATATTATGTAATTTTTGTGAATGATGGCTTTCGGTTGAAGGGGTATATAGAAATAAAACATTTTACAGAGTAGGTAACGTCACCAAATAACTAAGTGATAAGCAAGCTGGTGTGGTGGATGCAAACATTACTTATCAAATGATCATAAATCTATTACAAGTCTATAGGGTCTTGAGCTTTTTCAGAATGTCAGTTTATGCACTGAGGAGTAATATAATATAGCCATGGGATGGGCATGTCAGTAGCAGTTCAGATTTTTTGGGTTATTACTGAAAGGCAAGGAAGAAGTAATTACACTTTCCCCTTTTTCCGTGATTTGTGATGCTTTGCGTAAGTTTATACTTAACAGTGGAACATGGTTTGATCTCCATGTGGTTGAAGGACCGAGAAATAAGTAATTAAGTTCTTACATTTGGCAAGCAGAAAAAAATGTAGTCACACGGGTTCTAAAGAAACTTATCGGTTTACATCATTTGGTTTGTCATTCCCTGGCTGCTAAGGGCAGGAAGTCCATTTTGTATTTTTTCTAGACTAATCTTGAACAATTTTCCCCTAAAACTTCTTTATCTATCTTTGGTTTCTATTTTTGATTATTTAGGCATTCTGTCCTAGTGGAAATGCAGGATATAGTTGACTTTAAGTATGTGTCTGAGACAGGAAAGACAATAGTTTTGGTTGGTAACTTGCCATCACCCAGAATAATGCCAAAATTCAAGGGCAAGACAATTGACTTCAGTAATTTGGCTTAGTAGCTGATGTAATTTTAGGGGGATCCGGTATGTGTCTGTTTTGGAATGGGATGACCAAAAGACACTCCTGCTTTGCAAAAGATGGTCCCGCACCTCTCTTACCAATGCTTTTCCATTCTGGCTAAAGCATTTGCTGTTTCCACAATGCCCTTTTTATGTAGATCTTGCCTACTCAACATTCTTATCTACATAATTCTAACTCACTGAACACATTGAGGTGGCTGTTCTGAATCCCAGAAAGTGAACTAAATGATGACTAAGATTGAGTCACTTCTGCATCTCAAATACGCACACATATGTGTAGTAAAAACACTTGGTCTCAGAAAAGTGAAAACACCACCCTCTTTTCCTGGGTTATGCATTCAGGTTTGCAGGTAGCTGTGGGGGAGTGTGTCAGTCTTTGAAATCCTCCCATGAAGGTAGACACCGTGTGACAATAATTTTGAAATTTTGGCAATCCAGGTCAGTATATAGCTAGCTACAAAGTGGTAGTTGATTTTGTTTATATCATCCTCCGTGTCCTCAAAGACCACAATATCTGCCTTAATGCTATAACTGCTGTTCTTGTAAACCTTGATACATTTATTTAGGTAACATTAGTTAACCTACAATAAACTATCTCATTTTCAATATATAATGGAAAGCATGTCCAGTGCTTCCTTGACTGCGCAAATGCAAACTACCTAGAACACATGATAAACATCCCAACTAGGGGACAGAATATCCTAAATGTTTTCTTTCACAGGTATTATTCTCCATTGTCATATCAGTCCACAAGATTTTCACATAAAAGATCTGTAGGTGCCCCTCCAAGCAAATAGGCAACTTTTCAGGGACCTGTCTAAAGCAAAATGTGTGCAGCTGCTTAGTGACCCAGATAATTTCCCTACCCAGACTGACCCTAAAAATATAGCCAAAGCTTTTACTTCTGAATTATGCTCTCAACTAAATAGTTGTCTAGAGAAAGCAATGCCTGCCCTGTACCAAATACTCAGAGAATCTTAAAATCAAACCTTTATGGTGGAACACTGGTGTAAATAAACTCTATCTTAAAAAAATAAAAAAGAAAGCTGTAAATCCTTATAGGCAGTCGCATGGAGAGGATCATTATGGAACTCATAAATAAGGACATTGGGGACCTACAGACGTTGGATTCTACCCAATTCGGCTTTGTAAAGGGCAGATCATGCCTCTTGAACTTGGTCGACTTCTTTGAGACAGTCACCAAGGCCATTGATGAGGGTAAGGCAGTTCACACAGCCTACCTTGACCTTGCTAAAGCTTTCGACACAATACCCCACTCGGGCATCATAGAAAAGCTCACCAAATTTAAATGTAAACCCATATGTCACAAGATGGGTTGTAAACTGGCTCAAGGACAGAACCCACAGGGTTAGAGTTGCTGGTGCCATGTCAGACTCCAAGCCGGTCACAAGTGGTGTCCCACAGGGCTCAGTCCTGGGCCCCCTCTTGTTCGGCATCTATTTTTCAGAAGTGCAGGCAAACATAGGAGGATTGTGGCTGACAAAAAATCTGGACAAGCATTTAAGTTGCTAAATAATGACAGACATCTGAGTTTTAGATGTCATATCCTTTAGAAAAGTGCATATTAACATAAATACTGTTATTCTAGCAATATTCTAAGTTCATGAGAGCAACATTTATAATCTGCTCCTATTTATTTTAGGCTTTGTCCAGATTTCTTGCACTTAAGGGGTTGAAGTGTGTGTTAGAGAGAATGAAATGGCCTAGAGTTAGCAGGTGGAATTTATTTTCAAGTGCATTTTCAAGGAATTGTGAGCTTCAAGGGAAGAGAATTTTACTGCTGCTCATGCCAAGCCTGCTTAAAATGTGCAACTGTTTTGTTTAGCAAATGGTATCACTACTGTGGTATAGAATTTTTAAAGCAGCACAGCAGGTAACATACTTGCATCTTGATACAGAGGGCTACAGGTTCTACTCCCGTAACATGTAGATTTGTAATTTAAGGGGGTGTATGTCCTCCTTTGGATGAGATGCCAAATAACTATTTTTCAGCTTGCCACCCATTCCCTATTGCAATATACCAGCTTGCCATTTTTATAATATAATGTAGGCAATTTATTCTTCAAGGGCAGCAGGCATTGAATTTGTAGATGAAACACTGAAATATAAAGTTGTTTTCTAGCAACAACCTCTTCACTGGTTTCAGATCTCTTTAATGTGGAATTATTCAGATGAGTTTTACTTCTGCAAAGATTCTGCATATTGATTAATATTGGCGGACTGTATGACAGAAGTTTGAATAGAGTGGCCCTTTACGGTTGAAATATTCTGAACTGGGCAGGCTGTCATTATTGGGTCATATGACTTGTTTCTTTGCTTAAAGGAAAAATGTTCAGAACTATAAATTTAAAACACACTCTAACAGGTGGTGCTGTATTATACAAGGAATATACTTCAATTATTATATAGTATAACTAATGCAGTCAGGAAAGTGAATCAAATAACTTTTGCATGGTTCTAAAAATGTGTGCAAGGAGCCTATGATTTGAAAACAGCCCAAAGGTAAACTTACCCTGCCACTGGCCAGATGCATTTTCTTTGAATGACGGTTTCAAAGGTAGAGAAGTTTTAATGCTAAGGCTCTTTTCATTGTAAGACTATTGCTTTGTTTAGGTTTAGTAAATGTCTATCAGTGTTTGTGCTATAAAATTTTAAATAAAAGTTGTAAATGAAATCCAAATATCTGTAATCATTGTAGAAGTAAGGCATAAAACAGTATGCACACAGATATTTGAACAGTGTCTATGACAAATGGGGAAAAATAGCCAAGTAATGGGACACTGGAATGGCTGCGTGGGTGGGGGTGGGGCCATGTGGGCGTGGTCAGCAGAGGGGTTGGGCAGTGTGGGTGGGGCTTGAGTTTGCACCCCCCTGCAAAAAATCCTGCGGGCTCCCTTGCATGTCATCCCATTGATTTCTCCAAAATCATGGCTTAAAAGCAAAATCATTTAGCATTTCACTGTTGACCACTGGACAAAGTATGACCAGGTTTAGCAGCACACAAGCCATGAATCAATGCCAAATGTCACATCATCTTTTTTATGTTTCATAAACTCTATTCTTCTTTGTTTGGCAATGTTTCTCTTAGCTTATCATCTCACAAATGTGGTTGGCATGGTTGTCCATGTTTGCGTACTGGTCATAAAACACAGTATCACAAACTGGTGGGAAAACACTTATACTGTTGCTGAAAGACATTTATAGACATGGCAGTGGATGGGAATGCTGGTGCCAAATTCAGGATGCAGAGGTGGATGTGAAGTAGTCAAAAATATTTGTTGCACTTCTTGTGAAGCGCTACAGCCACAGGCTGCTACAGGGAGACTGTAATGGGTCTGAGTACAAGGCTGAAGTTTGGAACAGCCTAGCCAATGCTGCCTCTAGTGTGCCTAGCATACCAAGCACTAGGGAGTAGTGCAAGCACCATTGCAGTGACCTGAAAAGGTGCAATCAATCACAACTTGGCCAGTAGCTGGATGAGTTTATAAATGCTGAGATCCCACAGTTATGTAAGTATGGAATTGTGCAGCTAGGCAAGACTGGTATGCAGAATGCTTTCATGTCTCTTTTTCTCTCATTCTTTATTTTACATCTGCACAAGAAATCTCAGTGAATAGGGAGACATATGCTGAGATATTGGAGGCTCAGAGAGGCAAGAGGTTTGTATTCAGCACAACCAACTCTAACTGTATTAAATATATTGGGATTCTGTAGATCAGTATCAAATTAAGCTTGCAGATCTTAATTATAACAGCAAGCATACATACTTTCTTCTGTAGTTGTTGGTAATTGTATTAGACAAGTGTAATACTGTATTCAGATGAGGTGGGTTCAATTCCCACAGGTAACCTATATATTCACATTCAACAAGGATCATTTTTAAATTTTATTTGCAGCAATATTGGCTTTAATGCCACCATGTTGTTACATTAATCAGTATTATCTTTAAAAGCACATATGGAATATGTGCATATTACAAAGATTACCTGTAACAATTCATAATCTGTTTGGGACTGTGAAAGCTCTAGAGCTAATATAATAATAAAAGTATATTTTTTGTGATAAAACATAAATGCGACATATCAAGGTTCTAATTATCTCCTTTCTTTTGTCTTTCCCCACCCCTTCTCTCTCTCTTTTTGGATTGTGTTACCTGGAATCATACCATTCTGGAGTCATACCTTTCTGGCAAAAAAAATGCTTTTCAGCTCAGGGATGTAGGCCAACCCTTCACCATCTGTCACATCTGTCACTCCAACACCCAACACCTCTGGGATGCAACCTGTCAGCACTGCCTCCACAGCCCCTGTACTATCTGACCCATCCTGATCAGGTAGCATTGTCCCAGCTGTTGGTGCACTGGTGCCCCCTGGGAGTACTGGTAGAGGTGGTGATTATGTCACCTGCCAAGAGCTGCCACAGATGGTGTGGGACCTAATAGAGACTGACTTTGGTGCCTGCCCATCAACTGCCTGGAGAGGTTGCTCATTAAAATAGAGATGAGACTTCTACATCAAGCAGTCTCACAGGGAACTGAGGAAGGAGGCAGTGCTAACAGTTCTGAGGGTGAGGAATGCATTCTCACTGTTCCTCACGTACCCTACTTATCTGACCCTCACATTTGTTTGTCCCTTCCCCAAAATTCTTCTCTTTTTGAAATGAAAAAAAAGGCACCTGTCTCACAAAAAAAAAATGTTCCATATATATATATCTCCGCTTTGCATATGTGTTTGCTCTATACACTTGATTTGTAAAAATTGGATATACAACTTCACTGCATTATTGTCACCCATCGGTGTTATGTTGACAGTCGAAATTCATACAATTTTCTCTACAAGTTCACATTACTGTGTAGAAGAACTGGATACCAATGGTTCTTTCCTAATTCTTTCCTGCAAGTTCATGTATGGCTTCCCCTTTGTTCTTAGCTCTGCTTTCCCCCCATTTCACCACTTTTGTATCAACCCCAGTTTCACATCTTTAATCTGGTCTAAAAATAGATTCACACACATGACCAGAAATGGCCCATAAAAAGGCTTTCACTTTTTGTCCTCTACATTTGTACAGAGTTCGGCACTGGTCAGCAATGCCGAGAGGCGGTGAATGGCTGTTCACATCCTATGGTAAAACTTGGTGAATTTTTGCTATCAGCAGTACTAGTCCAGTTGTCACCACCTAATACTGTTTAAACTCACTGTGCTAAAGGAGCACAGAGTTAAAGCTACTACTTTAAAGCAGTTACTCTGACAGTTTTGTAGACTGCTGAATATAACAAAATGCAACTTCCTTAGTGGAGTATTAACATAAATCACTTGACAGAAGCATTTTTTTGCTCATGGCATCAAGGGTTTGATCCCAGATACATCTCACATCATTTCTTAGTGTGATGTTATGTGCATGATATGTTTAATTACCCACATCCTAACATTTGCTATGGTTATGAGTTCTCATGGAGATATATTGAATACTGGCCAAAAATGAGTATATGAACTAACATCCATCCCCACAACTATGACTTATTTATCTAACCTTGTTCTGCTTGTCAAAAGCCTGTTGTCCTTTTCCTATCCCTTCTTTAACCTTATGTCAGTCACTTCATGCTACGAGCTTGGCAGCTTAATAATGAGACTACACCAAACAATGTTTTGTGTATGTTAATCTTTCCTTGTAATCACCCCTTGGCATATGTGTATCTATTAGGCTGATGGATGTACAGGCCATCTCATGGTTTCTGCATACTGACATGACTCTGCTGATGGATAATACAAATACTTTACCTTGATACAATAGCTTATCAGTGCTCTTGTCGTATGCAGGGTTTCAAAATCAGCTGTAGGATTCTCTTTGTGTCATGTTTACATGATGATAGATGATATGTTCATTTAAAATTATGTGGAAACTGTCCTTAATGTGAAGCATACTGCACGCAGTTTTCATGACATCCAGCACTACACAAATAGCATATCTGCTGAGTCAATAATAATAATTTCAAATGATGTACCACTCCATGTCATTTCTAGAAAGCTGTAAACACAATTAAATTGTGATTTGCAGTGAGGCATGCAAAACAGCTACTAGGTATACAACTGCATTGAGGAAGGCACTGATGATAAAATGTGGGGAAGACACATACTTTAGTGAAGTCATTGATTGCCACATTTGCAATCCTTTGTGCCCTGCAACAATGCACTTGCAAATTAGATATCAGTACTTATTCCATTGTCAAACAGACTCGAATTACAGATCATAACTTGCATTGTTACATTTGGTATGGGTTTATATTGACACTGGACATTGGTCATACATGATCATGTCACTTTGATATTGTCAGTAAATATTATTAATGTGGACATACCTTCATCTGAATATGAAGACACATACCTCCATCCTTGCACTATTGGTGTTTCCAAAGTGTGTCTGTGTGTGTTGTGAGTCATCTACACAACATCCTGAGAAACAGGTATATTTATGTCCCACTTCTGCAAGATGTATTCATGATTCCTTCTTTCACCTAGGTTGCCAGGATGTATTTAAATGTATTTTTCAAATTGCAATCATATAGTCCTGGCTTTGCATACAAGTTTCATACCAGTATATGTTACCTGTGACACTATAATGAGCTTAAATCCAGGCCCTGCTGCCCTCACTCAAGTATCACTCAGAAATAAAATTTACACTTGTTCATGAATCCACAGCGATTTCATATGGCCTTCTCAACATTCTCTTTTCAGCATACACACTGATGATGTCATCCTCTATAAAGTGCACACTGCCAGTATTATACTCAAATGTCTGTGTTGGCTTGAGCATTAAATAGGTTCATAAGTAGGTAATAGGCTATTGGACTTAGGGCCTATATAAGCCTAGCCAAACGGTACCCTGGCTTTTGCCACCCAAGACAATTATTACTGTATTATCTAGCATATGAAACAAGATAGGTAGGGGTTCAAGTCTCACACCAGTCAACTTGAGAGTGTTGTCATTCAAGTATCACTCTGAAGACATTTTTAGAGTGGGATGTCAATTCACAACCGTCAGACACCCCTGAAAATATCTTCTCAGTATACACTGATGACATCATCCTCTTGACATTAAAGTCATACTTGTGCTATGGTGCTATTAAGTACTGTGTTTTCTAGCTTGTCTAACTACATAGGTTGGAGTTCAAATCTCCAAGCAGGCATACTGAGTGGGTGTGCCTTTATTTAAGTATCACTCTGGAGAAAATATGAGTGGCATGTAAGTCCATAGCTATGTCAGACCCTCCTGCAAACATCTCTTGCTCAACATACTCTGTGGTGCTAATGTTAAGTATTGTGTTCTCTAGTTTGTGTAACTAGATAGGTAGGGGTTCTAATCTTACAGCAAGCAACTTTAATGTGTGTGTGTGTCTTCATTGAAATATCACTCTGGTGACAATTCTACAAGGGCATGTGAGTCTACAGCTGTATCAGACACTCCTCCAAACATCTTCTCAGCATACACTGATGACGTCATCCTCTATAAAGTGCACTCTGACAGTGTTTAAGTCAGACTTGTGCCATGATGCTAGCATTAAGAACCGTGCTTTCTAGATTGTATAACTAGATATGCAAGTTGTGTGTTTGTTCAACTGTCAGTCTGGAGACAATTTTACACTGGGATGAGAGTCCACATCACTGTCAGGCACTCTTACCAAACATCTTCTTCTCAGCTTACACTGATGATGTCATCCCCTATAAAGTGCACTCTGACAGTATTAAACTCAGATGTCTGTGTTGGCTTCAGCATTCAGTACATTCTTGAGCTTATGTAACTAGATAAGGTAGGAGTTCAACTCTCACAGCAGTCAAGTTGTTTATCAGCCAGGAGACAATTTTACTCCAGGATGTTAGCCCGCATCTATATCACATACCTCCCAACATCTTCTTAACAAACACTGATGACATCATCCTCTAGAAAGTGCAGTCTGACACTTCACAAGTCCAGCATCTGTGGTGGTGCTAGTCTTATGTTGTATGGAATCCAGCTTTTATAATACACAGGTGTTGTGTTTGAATCTGAAATCAGTCAACTCGTGTGTGGTTGATAGTGTTATACAGTCATTGTGTGATGTTTTGAATTTCTTTTCATTTGCCTCTCACTCAGAACATTTTACATAGCCACATGAATCCAATACCTCCTGTTTCCCTCTGTCCACATAGCATCCTTTCTGTGAAACACTGAGGATGTATTCCTCTCAAAGATGCATACACACATCATGAAGCAGGGACCACTTCATTACCCTCTGCAAGCCATCTCTAGACTACTGGATGTGTGATTGCTAATTGTGGCATGGGGTAGTGCACATGTCACATATGGACAGAGGCAGTCTATAATAAAATCAAACGCATACACACATACCCCTATTATCTACCATCACATAGATATAGCAATTATGGTTTAAATGGTATAATAATGGATTTTATGTGCTCTTGGCCATTAGCCTAGTAATGACTTATGACACTCTGAGCATTGTATGTGTTAATGTTGTCAAACACATGTGCTATGTTGAGGTGTGGATGTACTGTAGCCCTGCAACACTGTATTCCAATATGTGATTTGAGCTACTGTATTGATGACCAATGCAGCCATTGGGTTACATGTTGCTTCCATAACAGGTATAGTAATATGCCTCCTGAGGACTGCTGACATGGGATGATGCTATGTATATTGTTGCCTCACCAAGACATGTGTCCTTGTAGTAGAGTATTTCAACATTCTACACAGTTGTCATGCAACCATCACCGTAACAGCTGCAGCATGACACAGGTGTCCATGTGTATACCTAATATCAGGAAATGTTATCTGACAAATAGCAATATTACATCATAATGCTTCCATGGGCACATATGCCTGGGTTTGTCCACATGCCGTAATATTACTATATACACAAACATATTACCTGTTCAGATTCACTTGAACCTTAGGGAATTCATTGTCTGCAGAACTGTGTTGCTATTCACAAGGATTATACATGTGTTCCCCATCAGCATTGTGTGACTGTCATCATTTGTGTCATTAACTCTTCTACATGAACCACATCCACCTCATATGTAATGTGTCCATATATGGTGTGTTGGCCCTCACCCACACATTTTCACTGACAAATATATAGGCATATGATGTACAACTGATGTAATGAGATGAAATAGGGAGAGTTGTATGACTGTTTTAACAGTTCCACTGTGTTGCATGTGATTCATACCCAAGCTTGTATTTAGTGGTGTTGTCACTAATCACGTTTTAATGAAGTCTGAAATCTGAAGGGGAGTATCCAGCTATGTGCAGAGCTGGTTGTGGATGGCCCCACCCATACGCAACAGGAGGAAATAGAAAACCTGCTAGCTGACAAATTTGGATCAAATTTCACCTCTCTGTCTCCTCCAGCCATCATCCAAAGTATACCCGACACCATTTATCAGCCTAGTTCCTCAAGAGAGCAGTCATCTCTGTGCTCTCTAAGACTAATGACATAGCATCAATGGGCACTGACAACATTCCACATTGCCCTTTAAATAACTTAAAATCTGACCTAGCAGACCCACTTTGATCCCTATTTAACCACAGCCACCACATAGGCTATGAATTGGGAGAATGGTGCTCAGCAACATTCATCCATGTGCACAAAGGGGACCATCACCTGACCCAGGGAATTACAGACACATAAGCCTGACTACCCTCATCTGTACAGTCATGGAAAGAATCATCAAGGCCTTATCAACAAGGACATAGGTAATCTCCCAAATTTGTACGCAACCCAGTTCAAATTCGTTAAGGGTAGATCATGCCTGTTAAATCTGGTTGACTTCTTCAAGAAGGTCACCAGTGCCATGGATGACAGAAAGACTGCATCCCACCTAACTTGTCCTGGCCAAGGCATTTCATAAATTCTACATTTGGGTATGACATAGAAGCTCTCTCGACTGGTCATAAAAACCTATGTCACCATGTGGGTAGCCAAATGGCTCAGTGACAGGACACAGACTGCCAAAGTGTGTGAATTCACCTCTAACAAGAGGCCAGTGACCAGGGGCATACCACAGATTTCTGTACTAGGTACTTTCTTATTTGGTATTTTATTCTAAGAAGTCAAGGCAAACTTTGACAACCTTTGTCTGACCAACTCTGAGGACGACTGCAAATTGTGGACAATTGATGAATCCATGAATAATAGTGATATACTGCAGAAAGTATTAACAGACACAAATGACTGGTGCCAGAGAAATGGAAAGAAAATAAATGCTAAAAAATTCATAATTATTCCCTTTTGGAAAGCAAATACAAAAGCTAATTACAATATAGAGAGCACACCCCTAACAGCAGACCCGATGGTAAGTGATATGGGTACTCAGGTTAATAATAATCTGAGCTTTGACCACCACGTGTCCACAGTGGTAACAAATTCCTTCTATGTGGTGCAACGTATAAGTAAGGGCATGGCATCCACATCAAAGGACATTATAATTCAATTGTATTCAGGCCTCATAAGAACAATAATTGAGTACAATGCACCCTTTTGCATGTATCTCACTAGACATCTGCAACAGCTGCAGTGACTTCCAAATTTTGCTCACCAGGAAGATACAGGGTATTAAAAAAAAAAAAAAAGTCCTACACAGAAAGATTGAAAGCCCTATCATTGTATCCTGTCTCCTACAGACTACTAAGGGCCAGTCTGTGTCTTGCCTACAGGACAATCTCTGATCCAGCCTTGATGGAAATGTTAAACATCGGTAATGCAAACTTCATGAGGTTCACTCGTTTCAAGAATCTTAACCTAGCCTCTGACATAAATAAATCATATTGAAGACAGAAATACATCTCTCAGAGACTACCCCTTTTTCTGGAACAAGCTTCCCATTCACATAAAGCAAAGACCTTTCCTGACCCTCTTCAAGTGCAACTTAGAGCAATGGATGGGTAATCATAATTTTACTTATGGGGTGGTGCCCATGTCCCTCATGGACAGAGGCAGCTGGTATTCAACAATATAGCATAGGTTCATACCTGTGCAAACATAGTTCACCTAACTATTGAAAATTGTGAAACTTGGGTTAAATATGGCTAGGTTTGTATGAGCATTTGGGATATTAGCCCAGTACTCTCCTATGAACCTATGAAGTCAAACTGTAGCCTAGGTAAAGCTATAGTATGACTGTACTGCATCATGGATATACCGCTACATCATATCAGTATTACTACTTGATAGTTTGCATGAACACATATGGATGTACTTCAGGATTTCATGACAGTATAACATTTTCACTGGCAATGTCAGGGGGATAGTGATCACATGGCACATGTCTTGACGTTTGATACGTGCTTACAGAGGGTGCTCCATGTATTTGATATGTGCTTACAGAGGGTGCTCCCTGTATTGTTTGGTATGTGTACAATATTACAGCGAAGCTTCCTTGATCACTGATACTTGACTTTGCACTGCTCTACGTTCTGTGCATATAGTCATAGTTGGTGCCTTGCCATCATTCTCACATACTGCTGTAACATTCATTATAATGAATCACTTTTTAAGTCACATATAGATTGTAGATTCTGCAGACAATATCCATTGCTATTACATATGGCAGATGCATGCAATACTCAGTTGTGCGTAGGGAATCCACTCATAATAGTGTGATGTTTGTATGTGTTATCTGTATGGCCAAAACCTACATTAGCCAGGGATGTTTTAGTCATGTGTCTCACATTTGGCACAGTGAGATCCCACATATCTGATAGGCCATACAGAAATATTACTTGGTATACATATCCATTAGGATTGACAGTGCAGAATTCCCTTCAAGGTGTTCTACTAGATGCTTGTGTGATATGTCTTTCTGTGTTGCATCCAGTAAATAGGGGGGGGGGGTTGTGGCTTAGGTGTCATACAGGCCTCTCAACTTGTAAGGATTGCCCTTGATTTCAACTCCAGGTTTAATATTGTCCCTCTTAAACTATCCAAAAAGTGGTTACTTTTAGGGTAGGGGTTATTAATTCCCTTTAGAAAATACTTACAATTATTATAGTTTTACACGTCTGTCCTGCAGAACATGTATAAGTTACAATCACATTTTCTATCACTGCTGCAGATTAATGGTCATAATATTTTAAAAGTGTTCAGGATTGTGACTATTTCTTTCAACATTTGTCCAGGAGTGTGTTGCTATGTGTATCTGATTGGTTGAGAGTTATAGTGGGATTTTTCAAATCTTCAGAGCATGCATGAACACCCTATTATATTTACCATCCTTGCTAAATGTCCTTTCCAGTGAGCGTGCCAGTGATGTTTATATCACAACCCTTCACCTCCATTGACATGTAACCTTGTGTTACTGTCATATATACTATCAATCATGTGTGTTGATATAATATAGTCACACAGGAGGTGTAAACAGCAGTATGTACTGTGCTATCTACATATGTGCTTAATGTTATGCTGCTACTGACTTGTCCTAGAAGTGTACATACATTGACATACCCTATTTTTGTGGCATTGCCATATTTACCATGCTGTCTACCTCTTTATTTATTCCATTCATTCATGTCTGTGCCCATTTTCATCAGCACACTTTCCCCACCAAGTGTACTTTTCCTTGTATTTGCCCTTGCCATCCACCCCCTCCACATTATTTCATTCTGCAAAAACCTTTTGTAGTGTACATTGCACTGACTACACTTTTCTTTATGGTGTTATTATTAATGGTATTGCAGTATTTTCACTCCTGGTAGTCACTGTGGATGTCGGCTCAATCTTGCCGATCATGTTTGCCCGGAGGCAAACGTGAATGCATCTTCTATGCTCATGCTGCTCTGCACAGTTTCCTGGCCGGAAACACTGTTGCGGGCCACAAAACGGCGATGGAATTTGCATAAGCACAATGAGCAGCATGACTATGCGATTAGCGCTGCTGCTTATCACATTAACACAAACTCCATGTACACTTCACACGAAGGCTACATGGAGTTTATTGAATCCCAGGGAGAGTATATTATTTCATATCACTTCTAAAACATGCATTGACTCTGCTTATTTTATTAGCTACATTGAATCTTTTCAGTAGTGGTTATCTAAACGTTTAGCCACAAAAAAAGGAATATTTAGCTAAACCGCAATAAATAAATAAATAAAACAATAAATAAATAATAGCAATAATAGGTCTGAGCCTCATCTACTGCTTCATTTCCTAATCTAACTTAAGTGAGCATGTCAGTGATATTTATATCACAAAAATTCACCTCCACTGACATGTAACCTTGAGAATTCTGGTGGCAAATAACAACAATAATAACTGAAAGGCCCACTGGTTATGCCATTTTACCTACTCTTGACAGTTTACAAATGAGTGTGGAGTCCTCATAGGTAAGACAACTACAGACCTTGGAAAAACATGACAGTCTGGCTTTGGTTATTATTACTCTAACACTATATACATTCTGACATAATTATTAGTCATTTTCCTAATTAAAACTTGAGTCAGTAAAAACTGTGCACATGAGTAGGACATAGCTTATGAATGAATAGTACTGATAAATGATCT
The DNA here is from genome assembly GCF_019279795.1 of Protopterus annectens. NCBI lineage: Eukaryota > Metazoa > Chordata > Ceratodontiformes > Protopteridae > Protopterus > Protopterus annectens. The sequence continues at coordinate 1,521,840,598 of NC_056735.1, forward strand.
CATATAAGTTGTACTTCAAATAGAAATGCATGCACAGTTACATATAGGAATGTATACACAGTTACAAATGGATTCTTAACTTTATCACCTCCTTAGCCATCCCATGGTCAATAATTATATATTATCCCTAATGAGAATAACTGGGATCATACCATAGATAATTTGCGGGGACCTATGCATGGGATAAAGCATTTAGCAGCTGAATCTGCCCATTACTAGTACTGGGGTCAGCCTGGGGTAAATGTTCCATAAGATCTAGGTTACACTTGAATATAGACAGGGTTAAATTTTGTTTTATGTTGATGGTGAGTCTCCAGCACAGCAGCAGGGGTATCCTGTGTGAGATATAGCTGTCCCTACAAACCATTCTGTTGATGTTGCAGAAGAGGTTTAGATCCCTAGACTGAATATTTCTGATGCCATTTAATTAGCTGAATTGCAGTAAATCCATCAATAATGGGTTGGAGGATGGATGGAGGAGGACAACAATATCACTACCATTGTTAATAAACTTGCACTGTTTACATCTTCCAAATTTACTCATTCTACCATTCTTATAGATAACATTATGTTCATTTTCAAAATTGTTCTTTAAATTCCTTCCCTTTCTATATACACAAAAAGGTGTCTCTCCTAAGATCTGTTTCAGTGGAACTGAACCTATAGTGTTATTACATTTTTATAGTCATATTCTTTACATTAAAAATGTTGTTGCATGGAATAACCATTGTTGTTATAAAGTCTTTATAGACCTTCATAAATATTGTTATTGGTAATGCTGTTCTCAGCTTTATTCATGCTGTGTATAACTGGGGTACCATTACTAGAAGTAACTTCATTTTTTACTCATTGAGGGGTTGTCTGATGTATTCAAAATAGGCTTAAAAGTAGTTGCACACTTAGTCAACAATCCATACTTTATTTGTTCAAACTAGCAGGATAACACCTTTCAATAAACTTTTGTAAAATACTATTTTAGTAAAGGATAACAAGCCATCAGAAATTAATCTAGATACTCTTATTAGTTAGCCTTTTATCAAACTTTTATTTTGTGAAGAGGGATGATTAGTATTGTAGTGTAAATAACCATTCAAAATCTTAGATTTTCTATAAATAGTTAACTATTTATCATTCTTTGCTTCATTGTAATATAGCCTTACATCAAAAAAACTTACCTCACTTCTGCTGTAGGAATATGTAAATTTTAGAAAATGAGTTGATCCCGCTAAAAAAATAAAAAAATGACTAATTACTTCTTCAGAATCTTCCCAAAACACACAAAATGTCATCCAAGAAACAGAAATATTGTAATTGTTTTCTGCTTCCATATCCATAATAGTGTATTAGCATAAATGTGGGCAGATTATGACCTCATTGTTGCATCCTGTTTTTCCTGAAAATATTCATCCTCAGAGTAAAAGAAATTATATCTCAAAATTATGTCCTCAAATAGTTCAAGGAGTCTAATATCAGTAATAGACAATACCCCCGGGATTCATGAGGCTGTTTTCTCCATGCAGGAACAGTGTAGCTGTTCCTGCATGGAAAATAGCCACTGTGCAATCCAGCAAACAGCCGATCTGACGTTTACGAGTGTGCCTACACTGTTCCTGCACGGATATGGCTGCAGAATGCTAATTACCTCACTTACTGGTGAAAAATATGCAAATTAGGTGAATTAGCGATTCACCAAGCAGCCAGGTATCAGTGCAGGAACAGTGTTATTTGCAAAAATGTATTTGGTTATTAGTTGAATACATTTCTGCAAATAACAAAACGGAGGCATGACAGGTGTCAGAAAATCATGTATTAATAGCAGTTAGACATGCCAATGGCAAATATAGGGCCATTGGCATGGAAAACCATTTTTTTAAAAAAAAATCAAACTTTTTTTGGCCGATCTTGGCCGTTTAAGCACAGGGCAGTGGTGTGCAAATGGGATCGGGTGGAAAATTAAAAAGATGAAAAGCTAATTTTAAGGGAAATCTGCATTTTGCCATTATAGTCTATGGCATGCAGAATGAAAACACTACCAGGGAACAATGGTTGTCAAAGGGAAAGGCTCTGTGTAAGTGCAGTAACTACGGACTAAGGCAGTAGGGTATGCAAATAAGAGGAAATTTACTGAATCACAGAAATCTTCTAAGTCCCAAACTTCACCTAACAGTGTAGGTGCTCTAGCATGACAGTATAACTAGGAAGAGCAACAGATATGAAAAGGGGGTGTGTAAGGCATGTTGTAAACACATTGGATCCCTAAGGTGCAGAGATAAGCTTAACTAAGCAAGGGTGTGTTTCTGAGGCTGTATTGTCTTATTCCATGAACTGAGGAGCATGTTCGTGCCCAGGGGAGGGCCATTTCTTACTGTTTACCTTACCTAAATGGGTTTGTGCAGTGCGCACCTGGTCTAAAAAAAAAATGGATATAGCAGGGGCATTAACATATTGGCACCATGTTTGTGCAGTGCTCCTTGGGGCTTAAAAGGGGAGGAAATGGGAAGGGGGAAAAAGAAAAAAAAAAGAAAAATAGAATTAAAGCGATCAAGTACAAATAACATAACTGGCAGGTGGAATGCATCATAGTCAGCCAATCATACAGGCAGCATCTGCAGCACAACAGTATAAAGTATGGAAACGCCTTACAGTCTGTTTTTTTCCACAAACTCTGCACCATTGGTGTACACATACAGGGAAATTTTAACTGGAAAAATGTTAGGGGCTGCCATTGCTTTGATCCGTCAGTATGTGCTAGAGGCTGACGGCAGAGAGGAGGATAATGCTGACAACTGCCACAGACCAAGGAGGAGGAGAAGAGTGTTCAGACCCAGGGTAACTTACCAGGGGCCACATGATCTGGAGACAGTAGAATGCTACAGGGTAGACAGAGACATACTTCAGCAAATCATCAAACTCTGCCAGTCTCGACTCAGAGCTAAAACCAATAGAGGGAAACCCATCCCAGTGGATACCATGGTATGTGTAGCCTTAAGAATTCTAGCTACAGGTACTTTCTAAAGACCTACTGGGGACATTATGGGGGTCTCACAGGCATCTGCATCCAGGGTACTCCACCAGTTCCTGGATGCCATGCTACCACATGCTGGTGAGCACATTTACTTCCCCAACACCCGTGAGGATAGGACCAGCAATATGCATCTCTTTCATCATGTAGCAGAATACCCGGAGGTACTGGGTGTCACAGACTGCATGCACATCCACATCAAAGCACCACCCAGTGAACAGGGTAGGGTCTATATACACCGCAAGGGATTCCCCTCCATCAACTGCCAGGTCATGTGCAATGTCCAGGGCATTATCATGAATGTGTGTGCTGGCAGCCCTGGAAGCTATCACGACTCCCACATTTGGCATTTGTCACAGCTGTACCAGGCATTTGCCAGTGGGGGCATCCCGTATGGCCATCTGGTGGGGGAAGCTGACTATGCACTGGAGCCGTGGATGATGACACCCATCAGAAATGCACCCACACCCACACATGAATGCCATAACAAGGCACACACACAAACTAGGTTCATTAAAGAATGTGTGTTTGAGATGCTGAAGTCACAGTTCCGCTGCCTTGACATATCTGGTGGAGCCTTGCAGTACTCTCCAGCCACATGTGCACACATGCTCATAGTATGTGCCATGTTACACAATATGATCCTGTGGAAACAGCTGTAGCCGGAACAGCACGGGGAAGGGCCATACAGCCAACCACCATTTCCAAGGTCCCCACAGGCACAGAGGGATTCACTGGAGGACACCCCTGAGCCTGCTCTCATAGGCAGATGGAGGAGTGCCCAGTATGCTCAGGCCTTGGCAAAGAGGCAACGCATAGCACACACACTGACAGTATAAGGACCCCAGGGACTGACACCTCTCTCTGACTCACACACAGAGTAAAATGGATGACACACACATCACATTACCTGTAACTTACCATGTATAGGCAGTGTACTGTATGCATTCAACGTAGGCGGCCCTTAAGCACCATCCTCACAACTGCCGCAAGCATAAGGTAAGTCAGTCTTCTTAACAATAAATGAATGGAATAGTATGTTCTGCTAGCATATCTAAGGTAATGCTGCATGCATGCAAGGGATTGGGGTGGCCTACTGGGATAGCAGCACACAAGTGACAGCTATGTGGGACACTAGGAAATGTCTGGCCAAAAATGGTCTCCACACACTATGCAGTAGTACCTAAGGTGGCAAATTTCACTGCAGTATATGTGTGGGGACAACTAACTGAGAGGTCATAGGTCACAGGCATGGATGTCAGGGTGGGGGTCTCATAACCATCCCTTACACCAATACAGCAAGTCATCTGTAAAAAACCACAGAGAAATGTCTGGTAAAGGCAAACAAATGTTGGTAATGTTGAATTAACCCCCTAAAGACTCACACAGTGATAGCAAAGCAGGCCTGCAGTTGCAGTAAGGCTATGAAGGGTAAGAAGTCTGAAACTCAAATACTCAAAAGTATGCCAGTACAATCTGACCTGGACTCTTTATGATACGCCTCTAGTCCCCAAGACATGGCACAATAGTATGGTAAATGGAACCAAAATGTAAAGCAAATTATCAGCACAGTCTGTGCAAATGTGTACAGTTGACAGGTGTGCCCCCACATATACCCACACAAATGCAGTAACGTATGTTTGCAGAGAAATAGCAGCATAGCACACATTGGCAGGGCTGTACCAATACACATGAAAACATGTTGCCTGTCCATAATATGCAGGGGTTAATAAGCTATGTGTATGTGTGGTTAATACTGTCACTGACACCCAGTGCTCTGCCACTGACATAAACCAAAAAATAAGCACCTAGTTTGTCAAACTCCAGTAATTTATTGATGAAAGGTTGAGCACTTTCGTCAAACACAGTTGACTTCCTCAGAACAATATCACCACATTTAAACTTGATTTAAATAGTGTAAGATCACCGACAACTGGTTAAGAAATACTCCAATAAAATGATGTAAAAAACACAAATCATGAATATTCATTATTGAGTGTCTAAAAACAATATTTAAAAAATATTTAAAAGAATATACACCAATAACTGTTCCTCACAATATGGGTCTAAAAATTATATAATATGTATACACATATCAAGAAAATACAGGAGAAAAATGCATATATAATACTTAAACCTGTCCTGCTTTTTCTTTTAATACTGGCAGGATAGTTAAATGATCGTTTAGTCCTGGGAGCAAATTTTTGCAAAGAACATGTTGCCAGTCTCCCCCTCTTGCCTCTATATATACAATATCCAGAATAGCAAATTTAAAACCAGGGAAATCTGCACACTGTAAACTGTGTCTAAACAATGCATTGGTCCGTTTCTTAATTTTTACATCATAAAGCTGCTCATAAATCCTGGTTTTAAACAATCTCTCAGTCTTTCCAACATAGTATGATGTGCAGGTGTGGTAAAGTGGTTAAAGTGGTACCACAGGGGTTAAGGGTATTCAAATTTCCATTTGGGTTACACTATGATGCAGATGTTATTGGGGATTTTACCAAACTTTTTGATAAATGGGGATTTGAATTGCTTAATAAAAGTGTGTATTATTATGAAAAGATGGAAAAAAAGACTTCAAAAAGAAGTTGATGATTTAAATGGTTTGATTTTAAGTGGTGATATTGTTCTGAGGAAGTCAACTGTGTTTGATGAAAGCGTTCAACTTTTCATCACTACATTACTGGAGTTTGACAAGCTAGGTGCTTATTTTTTGGTTTATGTGTGTTTTCTAAGCACCTTTTTCACCACTTTGTTTTGGTTTCTCTGCCACTGACATAACTGGAAGTCACAGTGCTATGTGGAATATACTACACATATTATTGACATCTTGAAGGATGTGTAGCAGTGGTGCCAAGGCTTTTGCAAATATAAGTGCTTTGTGGTATTGTTGCCAGTGGTCATTCTCAATAACCCTTTTTTCTTATGTTTGCTTTTACATATAATGGACCTGCCTGCACAGTTGAATGCGCTCTGTAGCCACACCCATAACTCCCAACCTCTGACAGCAAGATGTCTGGACGAGGGCAGAAATAAAAGAGGAACAAAGGCACAATGATAGGCATGTGTTGTAAATATCGCTCTTACATACTGAGAAAGGTGGCAAGGTGGGGGGTTTGCAATAGCAGGAATTGTCTGAAGGTTATGTATTCTGAAACAGTAATGTCTGTATTATTTTGTAACATCACACGTCAATTATATGTAACTAACTTGCCATAAAAACACAAGTTTACATAGAAAGGATAAAATCTCTAGCCAAACACCTGGACAACCTGCCAAAAAATGTACAGGTCAGAGGTACGCACACACAAGGATATGACATCCCAGGTTAGAAAGATATCATACAAGCAGGAGATCCCCAGCCAGTATATCACCAGGTTGCCGGACTGTTTACACAGCCATGTGTCATTACTACACTGGCTATAGCCATACCTTACAAATGGCCTTGCTGGGCAAGAATTTACATAGCTGCCCTCATAATATTGGTCTATGCATCATACAATTAGTATTCCTCTGGTAAAGCACTGTGATGATCTGAGGATGTCTGGCACTAGGTAATGACACAATACATTGCAGTTTTAGACTATATATACGTCATAAAATGTCTGCTAAACAAAACAAGTACCCTGAGGAAAGTCCTGTGTACTCCTGAGAGGTATGACTGGAGTACATCCATCTCTGGAATGGAGTCCCACTCTAACTATAGAATGTCACACTGGGCATGCTCCTACACTTAGAGAATCACAGGACATATTGGAACCAACATCAGAATATATGACTGTATTATGTATATATGTCCATGCATACAGACAGCTATGTACACCTCAACTGCCCCCCCCCCCACACACACACACCAAACAGGACTACCCTCAGCTAGCTAGAGGTGGGCCCATATGTGATATATCTGCATCTGTTGGGTGAGATACACACACACATATATATGGGCAATAGATAACATATGTCAAGCATACACACACACATAGATGTGGGGAACTGAGAGACAGACAGTGATATAGAGAGAGAGACACAGGGGGACACAGACAGAGTGAGTCACACACATGGATACCCTGAATGGTATACAGTGATGTCCTACTGTGGACAGTGGCATACCAGTTGTAAACAATTGCACGTGCCAGCATAAAAGGTGAGCCCCACTGTGTAACAGTACTGAGGTTGAATTTATATCATCACATCACCTGCCTGTGTGCGCATGTGTATGTGTGTGTGTGTTTATCTCCATAGGTCCAAGTATTAGGAGACTCTTCCCACTCAGTACACTTCACATTGACCTACTTCACAAAATCTGCTGCTTTCATTCACCTTAGAAGTACCATTGTTCATGGACTGGGATGTTCATAGATTAGTACTAGGCTAACTGCCTTTGTGGGCCATTTTCTGCCTAGCCAATTACCCCATGTGAGAATCAAACCCTGTACCTTATGTTTATAAGCTAAACACCTTAACAATTATGCCAACATTCCATCCTTTGGACATTGATCACCCCTATAAGCTCTGTAGCACGTGCGATAACTGTGTAACACTATAGTATAACCAACTAGAGAGGTAGGGGCTTTAATCTCAATGCTGGCAACTGGGGGTGTATGTGTGCGTGACAGTTGTGTATGTGAGAATGAGGGGGCCTGTGTTTGTTTGTTTGTAAGTGAAACAGTTTCAGGCAATTCCCAGTGCCCCATTTTATCAGTCCTGCTGATATCATTCTCCTTATCAACACCTTTGCCCAGTTGTCAAACCAGTAAGCTCTGTAGCGTGTGTGATAATTGTGTAACACTGCAGTACAAATCACTAGCCAGACAGCGGTTCTAATCTCAGGTCTGGCAAATGTGTGTGTGTGTGTGTGTGTGTGTGTGTGTGTGTATGTTTGTAAGAAGTATTTTGATAAGTCTCCCACTCACTGCCCTAATTTATCACTCCTGAGAAGTAGATGCTGAAAAGCAGAGTACCCAAGACTGATCCCTGTGGGACTCCCCTCATGACTGGCTGGCAGTCTGACTTGGAGCTCGCTACTTTCACACTGTATGTTCTACCTGTGAGCCAATTTTCAACCCCCCCCCCAATGATATAGGGGTTGATGCCTAGTTTGGTGGGTTCATCAATTCAATAATACCTGACTGAGGAATGGTAGCAAGAGCCTTGGCCAGAATGATGTAGGCTGTATGCAGTGCCTTACTGTCATACACAGCCCTGGTGATCGTTTCAAACAAAGTCAACCAGGTTGAGCAGGCATGATCTCCCTTTCACAAAGCCAAATTGTGTGGAGCCCAGAGTTAGGCAATTACCTATACATTTGTTGATCAGGTCCCTGATGATGTGCTTTATAGCTGCACATATCAGGCTAATGGGCTGATAATTCCTACGGTTTGTAGTTGCCACACCTTTATGGAGAGGGATGACTGTAACAGTGCACCATTTGGGAGGGACAAAGCCTGAGGTGAGGCTGTGACTGAACAGGACACACATATGTGGTGCCAGGTATCTTTGTAGTTCATGTAGAACACAGCCAGGGATAATTTTGCATCCCATGGAAGCTGTATTGTTGCCCATGGACAATACAGGTGTAACCTGGGTGCCAGTAATCCTGGGTTCCTGGAATTCTTCTGGCATACTGATTGTTCCCCTGGGGGGGAGAGAGGGGTAAAGCAGGCACGGAATATGTTGGCAAGAATGTTAGCAATATCTGTTGGCTCAGTATAGGAGGTAGCATTGTGCAGTAACTCAGAGCACTTCTGGGTATTGCCGTGGAGTTTCTTGATATAACTATCAAAGGATTTGTGATTGTTGTCAGTGTCTGCTACAATTCTGCCCTCATAGCTGCCTTTAGATGATTTCATGAGGGATCTCAAGTTGTTGTTGAGGCTAATAAAGGGAGTTTTACCACTCTTGGGACTCCCCGTTTTTCTGAGACAGTTTCTTCCTTCTGTTGCACAGGTTATTAATGGCAGGGGACCACCAGATTGGCCACCAGTGTTGGGAGGAGAGTGTCATGGTTCTGTTGGGTATGACAAGATCCATGCATTGATGTACATGTTTGTACAGTGCATTCGTGTATGATTCAGCAGTCATGCAGGTATTTTCCATTGGCATGGGTGCTGTGAAGTTAGCTACCTCTGTTTTTAGTAGTTCAAAGTCAGCTTTGGAGAAGTTTTTCACGGTGGTTACCGTTGCAGGGGGTGTGAGTGAGATGTGGATTTCCATGGCAATTACTTTATGGTTGGATCTGACCAGGTAGGGATTGACTACAGTTGTCAAGCAACAGTCCCATATGTTAGTAATCAACACAGGTCAATGATGTTGCTTCCTCTACTGGGTGTCAGAATGAGCTGGTCCAGGGCATTGGAACTAATGAATTCCAGGAAGCATTGGGCCAGTGTATTGGTGCTGGATTGTCTTTCCCAGTTGATGGAGGGGTAGTTAAACTCTTCTAGTATGAGTGTGTTTGGTTGGACCTTGATAGATTCCAGGGTGTTGAGAAATGTGGATTGAGTGTCTAGGGACATGGATGTGGACCTATAGCAGGCTATGACCTGGATTTCACTATTACCCAATGTCAGTTGTACCTGAAGTATCTCAGATGCATTATGCTGGGAAAATATTCTGGAGCTCTGCATATCCTTTATTAATATGGAGACACCACCACATTTGGAGCTGTGGGCCATGTTTTGGGACTGACAGGTGTGGAATGAGTTATAGCCTGGTAGTGCAGGGGTGCTGTCTGCTGCTGTAAACCAGTTCTCCATTACATCATAAATGTTAATGTTCTCCATTTTGAGGAATGCTTCGAGTGGCTGCATCACGAGATGCAGATGTTTAGTGTTGAGCAGCATGACCCTCAGATTGCATATATGTATAGCTGTTATGGTGGTAATTTGATTTGGAACACTACCTAAAAAGACACTATAGGGGTTGCAAGGCAATTAGCCAGTACCTGGAAACCCGAGGGATGACAGATGCAGGCCATCTCTGACAATCCATCACAGTCTGTCAATCATGTCATCCCAAGCAGACAGATATCGTATCCCATGAGAATGACACCAGACACTTAAGCCAATTGCTGAAGTCAATCATTTGTTGTTTGTAGTGCAGTATCATTCTGGGTGACAGTAGTATACTGCTCAGGGCTACTGTCATACCTGCATGGACCACATAATCAGAGAGCTCCACCATATCTCTTTTTATGTAGTCCAGGGAGGTGCATCTCAGGTCATTCACACAAACATGGACAATGACAGAGTGATACTTGTAGTTGTTGTGGAGTGACCTGACTGTGTGTGTTATGTGTTGGATTCTGGCACATGATAGACAGCTGACCATTACCCTCCTCCATATTCAACCTAGTGAGTGAGATGATTGTGTGCCTCACTACTGAGTCACCTATGATTACTGCATTAGGCAAGGTGGTTAGCTTTACGGGCTTAGGTTGAGGGGCACACTGTGTAAGTGAGATATGTGTCCTGTGGTTTGTGCTATGTTATGGTGGTCAAGTGGGTGTCTGTCTTGGAGGTGTCTGCTGTTTGGGTAAATGTCTCTTGAGTGCCTCTCTGAAGGTAGGTGTGTGTTTTTTGTTTGTATGTCAGAGCTGTGATAGTGGGTGTTCTGGAGGGATATGCATTCCCTGTGGTGTGGTGCAGGTATTGACCTTTCTACTCTTGACCAGCTAAGTCCAGTCTTCACTGGATAGTGCATATCTTCCAATTCAGTGATATAGAGGTATCTCTCACAATTCTGAGTGTTGGGAATTTAGAGGAGAGTGTTGTCTGTGTACATGAGGCAGTTGCAACAGTGCCTTAGAATGCCCAAGTGCACCAGGTTAATGGGCAAAAGCACGTAGAACTGCACTTTAATCATGCCAGGAAGGGAGGTCATAACTACTAAGTACTGGAGCTAATTCTGTGAGGAATGGCTACTAATGATGGCTCTCAGGTGTGCTAGAATAACTGATACAAACAATGTTATAGTACAACGCTATTAGGCTATTTGAAGTGCAGGAGAGAAAGAGCTAGCAAGATCTATGGGAAAAAACTGAAGGCAGACGTTTTGGCACCTGTAATAGTTTACCTCAGCTGTGCAGTTATCAGCACTTTTGGCCAGTTGTCAACTCAGTAAGCTCTGTAGCATGTGCAATAGCTGCATAACACTATAGTACAAATAACTAGATAGGCAGGGGGTTCTAATCTCAATACTGGCAAGTGTTGTTTTTTGTGTGTGAATCATATAGTGTGTGGGATATAACATTTTGAGTTGTGTACCGCCCTGTAAACTTCCCATCACCCTACTTTATTAGCCTGCTGATGTCATTCACCTTAAAAATATGTTGGGACTAGGTGAAATCATGAAAGCTCTGTGGTGTGTCTGATAACTGTGTAACACTGTAATAGTAATAACTAGATAGGTAGAGATTCTAAACTCAATAGTGGCAAGTGTGTGTGTGTGTGTGTGTGTGTGTGTGTGTGTGTGAAGATCATATCTTGTTTGGCTACCATTTTGATATGTGTACCATCCATGCCTGTTTACTACTTCCTGAAGTCATTACTTTATATAGCGTGGTAATGGCATCTGCTTCACATGTAGCATGTTAAACCATTGTGCAGGCCATATCAGTCCTCTGTACAGATGTCTAGGGAATATCCAGATGTTTGCAACCTATATGCGGCCTGTGTCCCTTATCAATGCTCATGTATGTGATATTGTTGCCAAATCGGCCACAGTGAGTGTAGTGACACACATGCCAGCATCAGATATCATATCTGACTGAAACATCATGCTGATACAAAGTCTGCTACACTATCACTTGTCCAGGTTTGTAGGAGCAATACATGACTCCACATCCTATTTCTGGTGGGTTATCTCACCATCCATGAAGGCATTCAGAACATTACGTGTTGTAGGTTCATAGGTAGGTATTAGGCTATTGGCCCTAGGGCCTATATAAGCCTAGCCAAACGGTACCCTGGCTTTTGCCACCCAAGAAAATTATTTTCCTATGCCCCTGTTAAGCAGAGCCACAGGAGTGATCCCCAGGGTGAATTTCCTATCTCCCATCCAATCATCAAGATTTTTCTTGAAGAGTGCCAGAGTGCTAATGAGGAGCTTTGTTTGATATCGATAGGTAGTTTGTTCCAGAGTATGGGAAGTCTCTGGGATAGGAATCTATCCCTCCAGCATGTTCTCTTTATTGTGGTAACAAGGTTTAGGTCCCTAGAGCGTGTAGCTTGGAGGGATTGGGATTTCTTTAGGTAGAGCATGTCCAACAGCTCTGGGTTTGACATAGCTTTGTATGTTAGGCAGGGATCGCTTCTGAGTAGGCGATATGTGACAGAGTAAAGCTGGAGTTTTTTGAGATGGTCTGTGTACAGCATCTGTTTGAGGATGGTAATCCTCTTTGTGAGGTATTTCTGCGGCCTTTCCAGTTGTAGATGTCTTGTGAGGTACATACCAAAAGGGGCATTGTACTCTATAATGGGTCTAATGAGTGATGAGTAGAGGGGACCAGTGACCTCTTTTTTCCTGGATGAGAAACCTTTTGTGATGAGGTGTGCCACATAGAAGGATTTCCTGACTACTGTGGCAATGTGATTATCAAAGGAAAGACTACTGTCCACCTGTGTCCCAAGGTCTCTTATCACACTTTTGGTGTTAAGTAGACTTTCACCTATGTGGTAGTTCATGGGTACAGAGTTTTTACCAAAAGGGATGACAATGCACTTTTTGGCATTGAGCTTGAGGCCATGGCTTTGACACCAGCCATCTGTCTCAGTGAGGCTCTTTTATAGGATGCCCACATCATTAGGAGTTTTGATTATGGCTCCTAGTTTGCAGTTATCTGTGAACTTTGTTAGCCAAAGACCTTCTGTGTTAGCCTGTACTTCAGAAAAGTAGATACCAAGCAGGAGAGGACCCAGGACTGCACCCTGTGGTACTCCACTTGTCACTAGTATGAAGTTGGATTTAGAGTCTGCTACTTTCACAGTGTGGGATCTGTCAGTGAGCCAGTTGGCAACCCATCTTGCGACATAGGGATTTATGCCTAGTTTAGTGAATTTATCTATAATTCCAGATTGGGGGATGGTGTCGAAAGCCCTGGTGAGATCTAGATAGGCTGACTGAATTACCTTACCCTCATCTACGGCTTTGGTGACCGCTTCAAAGAAGTCTATCAGGTTTAGGAGACATGATCTGCCTTTTATAAACCTGAACTGGGTAGGGTCCAGAGTTTTGAGATTACCAATGTCATTGTTTATAATTCCCATGATGATATGTTCCATAGACTTGCAGACCAGGCTCGTCAGGGTAATGGGGCGGTAGTTCCCAGGGTCCGTGGTGGCTCCCGTTTTGTGGAGTGGGATAACTGTTGCTGTGCGCCACTCAGTGGGCACAAAGCCTGAGATGAGGCTATGATTGAACATGGTACTTAGGTGGGGTGCCTGTTCGTTCTGTAGTTCATGTAGAACGCAGCCTGGGATGTTGTCAGGTCCCATGGATGCTGTGTTCTTGGCTTTGGAGAGTGTGTTTTTTACCTGTGCAGCCGTGATTACAGGAACTTTGCATTCTTCCAGTATAGAAATGGGCCCTTTAGGGGGTGAGAGAAGGGTAAAGTTAGCACTGAACCTATCTGCCAGGATGTTGGCAATATCAGTTGGTTATGTATAGTTAGTGCCATTGTGCTGTAACTCAGAGCAGATCTGAGTGTTGACATTGATATTCTTGACATAGCTATAAAATGCTTTGTGGTTGTCTTTAGAATCAGTGGCAATTTTGTTTTCATAACTAGCTTTGGAGGATTTTATCAATCATAGTCTGAAAGATACAATCATAGTTTCATACTAAGCTAACTGCCCTTGTGAGCCATTTTAAGCCTAGCCAATTATCCCTTGAGAGAGTCAAACCCTGCACCTTGTGTTTGTAAGGCAAACACCTTAACCATTAGACCACCCTCCCAACCCTTATGAGGGATCTCAGCTTCTTACGGAGGCTGACCATGGAGTTCCTCCAATCATAGGATTTTACTCTTTTTTGCAACAGTTTCTTTCTTCTGTTGTAGAGTTTGTTTATGGCAGGGGACCACCAGATTGGCTTCCTTTATTTTGGAGGATAACATCTTGGTTCTGTTAGGGATTGCACAATCCATGCACTCGTGTAACTGCTTATAAAGTGCATTTGTATAGGATTCAGCAGTCGTACCTCTATTGTCCGTCAGCATGGGTGTCGTGAAGTCTGCCACTTCTGTCTTAAGAAGCGTGAAGTTGGCTTTGGAGAAATTTGTTATGGTGGTTTCCCTAATGGGGGGTGGGGGTGGGATGTGGATGTCTAGGGTGATCAGCTTGTGGTTGGATCTGACCAATGAGAAACTGACCTCTGGTGTGGAACACCGTTTGCCCATGTTGGTAATGACCAGGTCTAGGATATTGCTGCCCCTGGTGGGGGTGTGGATAAGTTGAGCCAAGGCGTCGGAATTTATGAATTCCAGAAAAAGCTGAGCACAAGAGTTGGTACATGAGTAGTTTTCCCAGTTAATGGTGGGGTAGTTGAAATCGCCCATTATAAGGTTGTTAGGTTGTACCCTAATAATTTCCAGTGTGTCAAGAAATGAGGAGTGGGAATTCTGGGGCATGGTGAGGGATCTGTAGCAAGCTACAATTTGGATTGCAGTCTTGCTGAGCGTTAGTTGCACTTGGAAAATCTCAGATGCATTATGCTGAGCAACTAGACTGGAGGTGTGGATATCCTTAATGAATATGGACACGCCTCCACCTTTAGTGTTTCAGTCCAGGTTAGGTGGCCGAAAGGTGTGGTATGAATTATAGCCTGGTAATGCAGGGGTGCTCTCTAGAGCCTTGAACCAGGTCTCTGTCACTGCACAGATGTCGATGTTCTCCATTTTAAGGAGTGCGAGTGAAAGCATTTTGAGGTTTAGACTTCTAGCATTAAGTAGCATTACCCTCAGATTTTGCTTGCTTGTACCTGTTATGGTGGTGAATTTCTCATTTGAATCTTGCTAAAAAAGGCACAACAGGGGTGGCAAAAGCCTTAGCCAGTATCCGGAATCCCAAGGGCGACAGGTGCAGACCATCTCTGGCAAAGCATCATGGTTTGTGGATCATGTCATACCAGGCAGACAGATACTGGGTCTCCTTAGAATGATACCAGAAGCTCAGCCAATTGCTGAAGTCACTCATTTTGTCCTTGTACTGTGGTATCATTATGGGTGATGGCAGGATGCTACTCGGGGCTAGGGTCACACCTGCCTGGGCTACAAGATCGTTCAGCTCCTCCATGTCTCTTTTCATGTAGTCCAGGGAGGTATTTCACAGGTCATTCACACCAACATGGACAATGACAGAGTCATATTTGTACTTGTTGTGGAAATAGTAAGAGGTAGTGCATTATGTCCCATGCATATAATCTATGTGAGCCATGTCATGTGTATGTAGCAGTATAATACATCAAAGTGGAAATGTAAGTTTACTAATCTATCTATTGCGTGTCAGTCCTTACTGTGTGTATGCAAATGATATACCGTTTTGTCTCCCTGTTCCACCCAGTGAACTCAGGAATACATACCACAAACCTGTCATACACAGTACCATGCATGCCCTCATCAACTGCATCAGGGCTGAGTGTATGGGAAAGATGTGGCAGGGCCAGCAGGTGTTGACAGGTGACTCTGTTGCAGTAAATGTAATGGCTATGCTTGTGAGGGACCTGTTCTGTATGTATGAGCCTGTGGGACTACACAGCACTGAGCTGACATGTCTGAAGGCTACCTGTCTGTGAGAAGGGATATGTATGCAAGGTCACACTGTTTGACAACAATGTCCCTCACACACTGTTGCAAGCATACACACCTCATACATGTACATATAAAGCTGTACCTTGCCTATGACAATCAGTGTATTCCCACTCTGCCATACTCCCTCTTTGGAATGTCTGCAGGGCCACAGCCTGCAGACACACAGACACCTGATACACAGACACCTGAAATAAAAACAGAATACAGCATGTCAGACTGTATTCAGTCAGTGGTGGTATTAACTGCAATAATGCATCTTGGCTAATAAAGTTCATTCACCTGTATGTGTATCCATAACAAATGCAAGCAGACAGCACCTTACATAGTATTACATAGCTACACTGTACTATATTCACCCTTTGCATCAGATCCATATTAGCATGTCCCTGTATCGATGTTATGGATGACAAGGATGTAGCACAGGTATCATATGCACAGGGTGTGGTGTGGGTTTACCAGAGGCCTAGGCTGGGCCATATGGTTGACATCATGTATGTGTGTTTGGAGGGGTATCCAACAGATGGGCTGTGCATAGGTGTTGTGTGTGTCTGGAGGTGACCTGCCTGTGATACAGATGTGTGTGTATGTATGTACATAGTCACAATATGTGGCTGCCCTACACAGGGGTATGTTGGACAGCCACTGACCATACATGGCAGGGTGTCCTGTTCCGCGTCTCCGGGGATGGACATGGGAACTGGTCCTGCCAGGGGTATCACTGCACCACCAGGTCCAAGGATAGATGCAGTACTGCTTCTTGATGGCGACTGCTGTCTGCTGGATCCATGCCCCTGATGGGACCAGACAGGACCATGCGACCATGGCCTGCTCTGTTGGGATGTGGATAGGAACCCCTCTTTGGCAGTGCTGGTGTCACTGCCACTACGGGAGTGTAAAGCTGCATTGCCCCGTAGACTCTCATCTGCTGTTGGTGCTGACCTACATCCACATGGCTGATGCCCAACTCCCACCAAATGCTCTAGCACAAACATGTCACGGTTGAGGATTGCCATAGTCTCACCCCACTGTCTATTCATGACCTCAGTATTTTGATGTGCAGCCTCAACAAGGTCATGTATGTCGCAACGTAAATCAGGAAGAGTTGCATCCAACACTCTGAGTATTTGTCTGGTGTGGCATTCACTACGTGCCTGTGCATCCATGACAGCCCAAAACTTGTGTCTGGTAACACCTGCTGTGGCACTTGTGACAGCGGCTTGATGAGCAGCAGTCCTTCTGCAAACACCCTTTCCATCCGCCTGTGTGGGACCTCACCTACACTCTGGCTATGGCCAGTGTCTACACTCACACCTGCCATAGTCATCACACTAGCCTGCTCAATGCCAGCAATTGCCAACTGTCCATCATCTGTGGCCACTGGTGACGGGGTATGTGTGGGCATTGTCACTGTGCATGGGGACAAGAGTGGGATGCCAACCAATGGGACAGATTCAGCCCCTGACAACCCCACCTGTAATTCACTATTCCTATCATCATTGTCAGAGTCTGCAGAGACAATGACATCAGTTTCCAAGTGGGAGGAACCCTGAACCCATCACCACTTGTGAGGGGAAGACAACACATGTACATTAATACCTGCACTTTGTAGGTGGCTGGCATACAGACAGACAGACACACACACTTACACCCACACACACACACACACACACACACACACACATGCGCACACGTACACACACACACACATGCTAGCACGCACACAAATGGGCGCACAATCACATGCGCATAGACACACATACACACACACACACACAGCTGAGGTGGCACAAATCTGTTACACAGACCACGCATTACCCAAATGATGACATGCATGACACATGGCCCTCAACATCATGCATTGCAGCCAGTTTTACTACATGTAATTAACAATATAGAGCTATGGGATATGTGAGTAGTGTTAGTAGGTGATGGCTCTTCCCCAGCACAGACTGCACCCATGTACACATCATTGCTGCTCACCTGTATAGCACAGTGTCAAGTACTACAGAACATATCTCACAACTGTACAGATCCTCACAGGATGTGTAGATGACTGGCTCATATGTTTGCTCTGTTTCTCATAACCCCTGAGTTTCTCTGATACATAACTGGGATGATCTGAGGAGTGACATCACAAACCAGCAGGAAATGTATGTTCACACAATTTCTGTTACACCACCAACCTTCTAAGCTTACAGTGGGTATGCTAAGTGTACAGAACCCTGTTAACATGCCATGGTATTGCAATACATAAAATGAGACTGCAATAATGAATTCAAATATGTCACCCACCTTTTATGTGACATATGGCCTGTGCAATCCAATCGATAAATAAATGTGTCACATGTAAAATATAGTGACTGAAATGTGTACAATATGGTGGTTGCATAAGTGTGCACACCCTTAAAATGATACTTTGTTGAAGCACCTTGTAGGTGACTTACAGCATTCACTCTTCTTGGGAAGATGCCTATCAGCATGGCACTTCTTGAATTGGCATGGTTTGGCCACTCATCCTTGCAAAGGTCACCCAACTCTGTCAGATTGTAAGGGTAGCTTATGTGCACAGCCCTCATCTGGTCACACTGGAGTTTTCTATCTGGTGTTGGTCATACCTCTCAACTGTCCCTGATTTTCAGGGACACCCCTGATTTTGACTCAAATTTTAATTCTGTCCCTCTTAATTCCTCCTAAAACTAGTGACTTTTGGAGAAAAGGTGGTGAATTACACTTAATGAATAATGACAATAATTAAGAGTTATAAACTTCTTTTACTTCAGAAAATGTGTATTAATTCATATGCTCTGATTCTGTCAATGTTTCAAGTTAATAGCATTAATATTTTAAAAGTGTCCCTGACTTTTTCTTGACTTGTCCCTGATTCTGTTGAAATTTGTTCCCAATTGGTTGCAAGGTCTGGTGTTGGTCTAGGCTCTGGCTGTGCCAATCCATGACAGTGAGTGTGTTCAGGTAGAGCCATTCTTAGGTAGCTTTGGATGTATGCTTCAGGTCTTTGTCATGTTGAAGGCTGACATCCCTTCCCCACCCTCAGTGTTCTTGCAGATGCCTGATGGATTTCGGCCAGACATGGGTGTTATTTGAAACTGTTCAGAATTCCCACCACCGTGACTACAGGCCCAGTTCCGGCTTTGGAACAGCATCCCACAGCAGGCCACTGCCACCAGCGTGATTCACCATGGGGATGTTGGTCTTCAGGTTAACAGAGGTGTTGCTTGTGCACCACACATACCTTTTGATACTGTAGCTGTAAGGTCGATCCATAGACTCGTTACACCATAACACATTTTCACACATGCCTGGGGCATATGGGAGACTTGATGTGCTGTATTTCAAATTGTATCCAGCCCGGATGTCTTTTGGTGAGGGGAAATGCTTCCATCTTCTGACCCTACCCCATAGGCCAGACGTATGCAGAATATGGGAGAGTGTTCTCACATGTAGTACACAACACCAGTATTCCAAGAGATTCCTGTAACTCCCTCAGTGTTGCTGTATGCCTCCTGGCAGCTCCCTGACCAGATTTTGACATGTCTTATAATTTTTGGAGGGATGTCAGGTTCTTTTCATCAGCACTGTTGTCCTATATTCAATCCACCTTTTGACAACTGTCACTACTGTGTTCTGTGGTGTATGTAATGCTGTGGTAATGTTGCATCCTACTCCTGAGTGATACCTTTCAAATACGAGATCCCTTTGCTGCTTTGTAAGCTGTCTGCAAGCCATGGCTGTTGCTGTTGCAGGCAACTGAGCAAATGTCATGACTATCCTACTTGGACAGAAGACTGTGATTTGTGTTACTCAGTGTGCCTTTACTTGATAGCAGGTGTGTACCCAAGCAGACTGAATGCTGTCAGTAAAGCACAAGCTGTTGCAATAAAATATTATTTGAAGCGTGTGCACACATATGTATCCAGCTTATTGTAAGGTTTGTATACTCTATATTTGGTGCCCAACAGATTGATTGGTTTTATAAGTGAATTGTTCATGTCACAGGTCACATTACAGGTTGGAAAAGGTGTGGACCGACATACTGTGGTCTCAATTTGTATATACCACAAACACCTGGCATCTTAACAGGGGTGTGTACACTGTTTATATTCACTGTATAAGAGAAATGTTTCACACATGTCCCTACCTTAGATAGTTTGTCCCTTCATTGTGTTAGTCTCTGTCCAGAAGTCTTGCACTGAAAGGTTGTCAGGTATGCTACAGGAATATTACATTCCCTTCAGATAGACCCCTGTGGTGAACACTGTGATGCAATGCAGTTACCCCACCACAAGTGAACATGCACATAAAGCAATATGGCTATGAGTGATGATTGTATGCATGGTATATTGCATGGCCTTCACATGCCTGCGGTATTGACAAACCACAACAGAACAATTCCATACTCAGCAGCTTAAGGCTGCTGTCCCACATGCAGACCAGAGGGGCCTAGGTAGTTGTGGGAGAGAAGTAGTATCAGCAGACTCACATGTGGACAAGGTCATCCCACAGGCTGGTCCTCTTCTGCAGATGCTGCTGGTTAGAGCCAAACATTATGGCATGGTTCTGTAGTATGGCTTCTATGATTATATTTGTCTCAGGCCACTGAGAAAGTTGACCTTTGCTGATGCAACATTGCACCTGGAAGACATAAAAAGGGAAACACATCACAGGACCTCATACATTTGGCAACAGTATGTACAGAACCTGCACATCTACATTGAATACCAGTAGCCACCACTCACAACCACACCATACTCCTGTAATCTATCAGCACTGTATCAGCTTGCATTGCACTCTTGGTCCTGATGTGTCATATTCCCCCCAATGAGGGCTAGTTAATTGCATAATCCTCTATTCCTCATGTCTGTGTAGATGGATGACATTGCCATCTTCCATGTGGATAGAGTGTGGATGGTGCCAAGGCTTGGTGTGACTACAGTGTGTAATGGAGCTGGGAGCACATGTGTGAGTTCATGTAGGATGTGAACAGGGATGTTATCAGGTCCCATGGATACTTATGTTTGTTGCCTTTCAGTAGGCAGTATGTACCTGCTCACTGGTGATGAGGGAAGGGGTGTAGGTGCTGTGCATATCCACCTATAGTGATGCTGAGCCAGGAGGTGATGTTTGCCCTAAACCTATTGGCAGCAGGTTGGCCATAGCTATGTTGTGTGTGTATGTGGTCTGATTCACACCCATTACAGGGTGGGTTGATTTGTTGCCTCTGAGATTGCAGACATATGTGAAGATGGCCTTGTGATTGGTCTTGGTGGATGTGTCCAATTTATACTCATAGTTAGTCTTACAGTACTCCATCTGTGACCTTATATGCTTGATCAGACAAAGGCTGACTTGATGCCAAGCTGGTGCCTGCTCCTAATTTGCTCTGTACAGCCAATATATGGACCAAGTCTGTGTTTGTGCATTGCTGCTGTCCAGCAAAGGGGATTACTCTACTTTGGTGGAGGCAAGTTTTACAAGTAAGGTATTGCTGAATCCATATAGCTGTGTGTAGTAAGCATGGACACACAGTCATAACAGAGTTGGACACCTGTCCAATTTCAGAGATAATCATGCTTATTGAAGTACCCATCACTGTGTCAAGGCAATGCAACAACCAGTAGCTGTATAAATGCCACTCTGTTGGATGCACAGTAACTAAGATTAAACATGTGTACAACATGTACAGCTTATTTAGCTGACATTCTGCATCCCCCGTCTGTTGTTATGAGGTGGCCAGATACACCTACTCATACTGACATTTGCACAGGTAATACATGATATACATTTCTGTTCTATGTCATTATAGCACACTGTATTCACACTCTTGCTGCCCAGTCATCCCTCTCAACCCATTAGAGCAGGACATCTGTAGGACACCACACATACATGGGGGGCAATGGGACAAAATTAGTGACACTGTCTTAATATTACTGTAACACACTTGAGACATTCAATAGCACAGTAGCCTTTGTATTGACAGACATATCCTGGAGGATGTCCAACACTCATATGCAGGAAGAGAGGAGAAAGGCTAGGAGTGTGGCAGTGAGGGTAACAACTTTTAATGTTGGCAGTATGACTGATATAGGGACAGAGGTAGCTGAT